>NC_084618.1:8816391-8831391 GCF_033978795.1 Nerophis ophidion | reverse complement strand
GTCTATGACTGGTCCTCAAAACCTGCAGGGTAGACAGTCCAATGTAATCCACAGTTCTTCCCGCATCCTCCAATCATTTGTGGCAGCTTTTGGGTGCTTTGAAGACTGCCAGGTACTTCCAATTTGTGGACAAACCAGAGCAACGCTTAGTCCAATCAGCAGATGTCCTGTTGTCATAATTCCGACTAGGTGGATATCTTCACATAGCTCGGTTGGTAGAGTAGCCGTGCCAGCAACTTGAGGGTTGCAGGTTCGATTCCCGCTTCCGCCATCCTAGTCACTGCCGTTTTGTCCTTGGGCGAGACACTTTACCCACCTGCTCCCAGTGCCACCCACACAAGTTTAAATGTAACTTAGATATTGGGTTTCACTATGTAAAGCGCTTTGAGTCACTAGAGAAAAGTGCTATATAAATATAATTCACTTCACTCGACAGAAAAGGGTCACCAGGCACGCGGCCCCCCTTCTTCTCCCAAGAGTCCGTGGTGTGTCCAGCAACAACCGCTTCGTCACGACAGCAGGTTCCCCCAAACCCAAGATCTTGTCAATTTTGTTGAGGCTAGTTAAATAGTTCCAATGTTTAGATTTGGACAGCAGTGCAAAAAGAGGCAGTTAAGACAAGACAAAACAAAGAAACAAGCAGGAGAGATAAGGGAGAGGGAAGGGGAGCGTCCACCCTCGTTGTGTTGTTGTTGGGTTTTTTTTTGCACTATGACTAGGGAAGGTTGTTTGGATTGTGTCACAAGTGATGGTCCTTAACCTGATCTAATCACGCTAATCCAACGGACAATTATTAATATTTATTTTATGGTTTCATTTGTAGTTTTTTGGTTTGTTTGTCCATCCTGCCATTGACCATACGTCCCTGGTGGAGGGTTTGTACACCACCGGCAAACTTTGATGGACTGATGGTGTTATTATTGTGTGTGTGTGTGTGTGTGTGTGTGTGTGTGTGTGTGTGTGTGTGTGTGTGTGTGTGTGTGTGTGTGTGTGGTCTGAAAGTGGAGCAGTTAAATGCATCGCCTCTGCTGCTCCACATACAGCAGGCGACCCATTTTTGTCCTTCACATCTCTTCTTCCTGGCATCGGGAAAAGGGGCGGCCATTTCTAGTATTTATTGGCATTGCGTACTTATACTTATTACTTATTGAAATATTCCAGTTGAGGCTCTTCCCAGTTTGTCAGTTGCATGCCCCAGCTGCAGGTGGCGCTATAACTCCTAACCATTACACCAGGGGTTCCAAAGTGTGGCCTGGGAGCCATTTGTAGTTTTTTTTATTGGCCTACGACACATTTCAAAGACAAATAAAAGTCCTGGTTTAGAATTTTACCCCCAAAATATAAAAATTTGGGGGAAATTGTATACGAATGCTAAAATGTACTAGCCAAGTGATATGGCTATGAAGTGTACGCATGTATAATTAGCTCTAAAAAAAGTTAGCATGCATCAAGTGCCATGTTAGCTGAACCTTAGGTGCGAAATTGGCAAAAACGGTTAGCATGCTATTTTTTGTATTTTGGAATGTTAACTTTAGCATGCTAACAGTTATCATGTTTCAAGTACCACGTTAAATGACGCTGAGATGTTTCGCTGTAAAATTGGCCCCAAAAAAAAGAAGTTAGCATGCGAGAATGTTAATGATAGCATGTTAACGTAAGCATGCTAAGGTGTGTTAAGTACTCTTTGGAATGTTAACTTTAGCATGCTAACAGTTATTGTATTTCAAGTACCACGTTAAATGACTAAGATGTTTCGCTGTAAAATTGGGAGAAAAAAAAGTTAGCATGCGAGATTGTTAATGATAACATGTTAACGTAAGCATGCTAAGGTGTGTAAAGTACTCTTTGAAATGTTAACTTTAGCATGCTAAGAGTTAGTGTGTTTATAGTACCACGTTAAATGACTAAGATGTTTCGCTGTAAAATTGGCAAAAAAAAAAAGTTAGCATGAGAGAATGTTAATGATAGCATGTTAATATTGGCATGCTAAGGTGTGTTAAGTACTCTGAGGTGTTCGATTGCAAAATTGGCTAAAAAAGGCCAAAATAAGTTAGCATATGTCAAGTATGAGTCATATGAGTCTGAGGTGTTCTGCTGAGTATTTGGCTCAACAAGTTAGCACGCTAAGAGTACCACGCTAACAGTTAGCATGTGTCAAGTACACAATTATTTGAGGCTGTGGCATTCAACAGCAAAATTGGCTAAAAAGTTAGCACGCCAGAATGCTAATGCTAGCATGTTAATTTTACCATGCTAACAGTTAGCGTGTGTTAAGTACCAAGTTAAATGACTCTTGAGGTGCTCAACTGTAATATTGAATAAAAAAGAAAAGTTAGCATATGTCAAGTACCAAGTTATATGAGTGTGAGGCGTTCGGCTGAAAAATTTCCTAAAAAAGTTAACACGCTAAGATTAACATGCTAACTGTTAGCATGTGTCAAGTACAAAGTTATTTAAGTCTGAGGCTTTCGGAAACTATGTCTCCCAGCTGGCCTGGGAACGCCTCAAAATCCCTCTGCGAAGAGCTGGGCGAAATAGCTTGGGAGACAGACGTTCCCTGCTTAGGCTGCTGCCCCCGCAACCCCACCAAGCAGAAGAAGGATGGATGGATGCATGGATGCTGGTTTACTCAGGGCTGAGGGTTAGGGTGGATGGAAATGTAGTTTCACGGCCGGTTACAACTGGCTGTGCCTTATGTTGCGCTTTGTTAGTGTTCACCGGTGTTTAGTGTCTTAGTTCCTGTCCTGTGCTTTTACTTTGGTAGCTCTTCCTTGTTTTGTTGGCGCTTTCCCGCCTCTGCTTCACTTCATTTCCCCTCACCTGTTTTCTGTTTGCAATCAACACCATTTCAGTTGATCCTTTTTGTACCTTCGTTGTTGTTGTTATCTGTTCACTGGACTGCAGGGTAGCCTACGCACTACTTTGTGGACGCCGTCTGCTCCACATCTCCCGTGAGTGTTTTATTTATCAATAAATACCTTTTTTTTTCACTGCTCACTGCTACCTCGTTCGTCTGCGTCCTTAAAATCGCAACAAACTCTGGCGTCTTGCATGCCGCACCGCTGGCCAGTCGGAGGAACAGACATGAGGGAAGATTGTGTACGGTGTTACCTTTTTCAACGGATTTCTCTGCTATTCCTGCTTATTTTGTAATATATACATTTTTATGAGTATTTTACTTCGCACTTTAAACATTTTGCAAGACATTTATTTGTAGAGCCTGCCATGTTGGACATGTTTTGAACGCCCCACATGTGCAACACTCCCATCTGGTGTTGATTAGCAGTACTGAAGGCTCATAACTCACAGTCGTGGTGTGCGTGTCCTTTGGTCTTGCCGTTTCTGTATCAAACATCTGGACGTCAAGTACAGTAGACGTGCAGCCAGTGACGAGGGATACAGTGAATTCTGAGAAAGGAATGTCTCTCACCACTATGTGGGTCATGTTGTCAGGCAGGAAACTGATGTCCAGCCGACCTCCCTGAGACACCACGCTGCGGGCCGATCTGGAGCTGCTGGTGCCTGGCAGAGCGGGCGGCCCCCAAGGCGGGCCCCTCTGCACATCTGCGGCAGACATGACCGTAAGTCAAAGTATCGTGTTCAAACATGCATTTGTATGTACAGTATGTATGAATGTGTATATATATATATATATATATATATATATATATATATATATACAAACCCTGTTTCCATATGAGTTGGGAAATGGTGTTAGATGTAAATATAAACAGAATACAATGATTTGCAAATCCTTTTCAAGCCATATTCAGTTGAATATGCTACAAAGACAACATATTTCATGTTCAAACTCATACACTTTATTTTTTGCAAATAATCATTAACTTTAGAATTTGATGCCAGCAACACGTGACAAAGAAGTTGGGAAAGGTGGCAATAAATGCTGATAAAGTTGAGGAATGCTCATCAAACACTTATTTGGAACATCTCACAGGTGTGCAGGCTAATTGGGAACAGGTGGGTGCCATGATTGGCTATAAAAGCAGCTTCCATGAAATGCTAAGTCATTCACAAACAAGGATGGGGCGAGGGTCATCAATTTGTAAGCAAATTGTCAAACAGTTTTAGAACATTTCTCAACGAGCCAATCCTAGGAATTTAGGGATTTTACCATCTATGGTCCGTCAAATCATCAAAAGGTTCAGAGAATCTGGAGAAATCACTGCACGTAAGCGATGGTATTACGGATCTTTGATCCTTCATCAAAAACCGACTTCAGTCCGTAAAGGATATCACCACATGGGCTCAGGAACACTTCATAAAATCATTATGAAGTGTAAAATAGGACAGCGGAGACCCCGGACTGTTGAAGGACTGAAGCTCTACATAAAACAAGAATGGGAAAGAATTCCACTTTCAAAGCTTCAACAATTAGTTTCCTCAGTTCCCAAACGTTTATTGAGTGTAGTTAAAAGAAAAGGTGATGTAACACAGTGGTGAACATGCCCTTACCCAACTACTTTGGCACGTGTTGCAGCCATGAAATTCTAAGTTAATGATTATTTGCAAAAAAAAAATAAAGTTTATGAGTTTGAACATCAAATATCTTGTCTTTGTAGTAAATTCAACTGAATATGGCTTGAAAATGATTTGCAAATCATTGTATTCTGTTTATATTTACATCTAACACAATGTCCCTACTCATATGGAAACGGGGTTTGTACATATACATATACATATACATATATTTATATATATACACATATATATATACATATATATATATGTGTGTGTGTGTGTGTGTGTGTGTGTGTGTATGTATATATATATATATATATATATATACACACACACATATATATACACATATATATATATATATACACACACACATATATATATACATATATATACATACATATATAAAAAGTCACGACTGATGTTTGTAAGCACCCCCCAGTCGTTTACCAAGCAAAGGTAACACGCAAGGACATTAACACATCCGACACGTACGTAGGATTAACCGAAGGAGCGTTTAAAACCAGATGGAATAATCACAAGGCCTCCTTTAGAAACCAGACTTTGCGGAATCCTACAGAACTCAGCAAGCACATTTGGAACCTCAAAGACAATAATGTTGAATATTCAATAACATGGCAAATTCTTGCATCCAGCACACCTTACAACAGTGGTAATAAAAGACGCAACCTATGCTTGAAAGAGAAACTGTTTATTATACATCATCCAGACCTGTCATCCCTCAACAAGCGCAGTGAAATCATTTCAACATGCCGCCACAGACGGAAACATGAGCCAATCACCACACCCTACGCCTGCCTGTACCCACCCACTCTGTGCCCTATATAAACCATTGTATGTGAATGCTTCCATTAAAATCTCCTGATGATTGAGGGAACCCCTCATGAAACACTTCTGTAGAGATGAAGTAGTCTTGTGATTTTTACCACACCTACATATATATATGTGTGGATATATACATCTATATAGATACATATCTTCCTTTGTTTTTAAATCTTTTTTACTATTTATATTCCTCAATGATTGCGTGTGCACCTTAGGAGCTCTGCTCCAATGTCGTTGTTCTTTGAACCTGTTCACTGTAACAATAAATAAATAAATAAATGGGTTGTACTCGTATAGCGCTTTTCTACCTTCGAGGTACTCAAAGCGCTTTGACACTACTTCCACATTTACCCATTCACACACACATTCACACACTGATGGAGGGAGCTGCCATGCAAGGCGCCAACCAGCACCCATCAGGAGCAAGGGTGAAGTGTTTTGCTCAGGACACAACGGACGTGACGAGGCTGGTTCTAGGCGGGATTTGAACCAGGGACGCTCGGGTTGCGCACGGCCACTCTCCCACTGCGCCACGCCGTCCCAATGACAATAAAACTCTATTACATTCTAAACTCTTGACTTCTGGACTTGAAAAGGTGTGAGGTGTGCTGTAAAGTCACATGGACACATTTCCCCTGATGTCTTGCGGTTACATCTGCTTTTTATTGGCCGGCCCTCAGCTCGCCTTGCAGACAAAAAATCACCATTTGAAGGCGGAGTGTCTGACAGCAAACTGCATTGATGTGCTTTCATGTACTGGTGGGCGTGTTTTGGGGCGTTGGTCGGTAATGGACTGCCAACCAAATGTAAAAGATCGTAAATTAATCCCGACTAATTAGCGATTACAGGACTGATGATTGTTTCCAGAGTTTTCCGCTGCCAGCCATAGTCGTCACCATTTGTATTTCACATTTGGGGAAATTTGCTGGGGAAATGTGACATTTTTATTGAAAAGACAAAAACAATGCAGTCAATGTTCCTACATTAAATAATGTCAAGGCCAATTATTTCATGCCTGAGTTTTCCCGAGATCATTTGGACTCGTTGCATTGTCTGATTAGTTTGTGACTCATTACAAGCAAAACTAACAATCCGACAACGGAACAAGTCAAAATTGTCTTGGTACGATTTTGTGAGACTTTAAATATATAGGCTTTAAAACAGGGGTCGGGAAGCTTTTTGGCTGTATTTCCATGAGAGCCATATAATATTTTTAACACCGAATACAACTGTCAGCTTCAAACACTGATGACATGTATTAAACTAGGGGTGCCCACACTTTTTCTGCAGGCGAGCTACTTTTCAATTGACCAACTCGAGGGTATCTACCTCATTTATATATATCATTTATATTTATTTATTTATGAAAGAGACATTTTTGTAAACAAGTTAAATGTGTTTAATGATAATACAAGCATGTGTAACACATATAGATGTCTTTCTTTCACAAAGACAAGAATATAAGTTGGTGTATTACCTGATTCTGATGACTCGCATTGATTGGAATCAGACAGTAATGATGCTAACGCCCACATTTTCAAATGGAGGAGAAAAAAAGTTGTCCTTTCTGTACAATACCACATGAAAGTGGTTGGTTTTTGGCATCTAATTCATCCAGCTTCCATACACTTTACAAGAAAAACATTGGCGGCAAATTCCGTAGCTTGCTTGATTGACATTCACGGCACCCGAGGGTCTTGTGAGATGACGCTGGCTGCTGCCAGTTCATTATTATGAAAAAATGACAGAGAGGAAGGCGAGAAACACTTTTTATTTCAACAGACTTTCGCGCCGTCCCTTCCGTCAAAACTCTGAAGGCCGACTGCACATTTCCTATCTTCACAATAAAAGCCCTGCTTCATGCTACCTGCGCTAACAAAATAAGAGTCTCGGAAAGCTGGCGTGCACAAGTGATGTGCACGCCAGCTTTCTGAGGGATCGCTTGTGCACGCCAGTTTTCCGAGACTCTGTATTTAGTTAGCGTAGGCAGCATGAAGCAGGGCTTTTATTGTGAAGATAGGAAATGTGCAGTCGGCCTTTAGAGTTTTGACGGAAGGTACGGCGCGAGAGTCTGTTGAAATAAAAAGTGTTTCTCGCCTTCCTCTCGGTCATATTTTCATAATAATGATCTTGCAGCAGCCAGCGTCATCTCACAAGACCCTCCGGTACCGTGAATGTCATTTAAGTGACGTCTTGGTGAAGATTGATGATCACACATTTTTAGCTCTATTTTTTTTAAAAGCCTGGCTGGAGATGGACTGACACACCCCCCGCGGTCGACTGGTAGCTCGCGATCGACGTAATGGGCACCCCTGTATTAAACAGACAAGAAGCAAGGAATTCAACAGAGACTGGATTCAATTTAGCTCAATGAGGAGAAACCTGTGGACCTGTACCCTCGTACAGTGTCGTCCCACAAGAGAATGATATGCCTCCTAACAACTAAATGCGTGCATCTCTTATTATTTTTAATAACATTGTTATTCTGAAGTTCAGCAATAATAAATAAAATACTCTTGACCATTAATGCAACTTCTTGAACAGGTGCGGTAGAAACGGATGGATGGATTAAAATGCATGAGAGCCAGATGCAGTCATCAAAAGAGCCACATCTGGCTCGAGAGCCATAGGTTCCCAACCCCTGCTTTAAAAGGTAAAAGTCATCTTGAAACTAGCCATTAAAAGGCATTACCAGCTCTACATATTAGTATTGTGTCTTAGAAGCAATCCTCTCATCAGTGAAGCAAATAGGAAAGTTTGTGTCATGTTTGTCCTCCTGCACAAAACATATTCAAACAAATATTACATTTTTTCCACCATCTTTTCAATTTTCATAAATTTTTGAAAAAGCTCCAGGGAGTCACTAGGGCGGCGCCAAAGAGCCAATGCAGCTTGCCTAAACAAACACAACAATAAAGAAGAAGAAATAGTGTGTTGTCCTGAAGTCAAGTCTTAATATTCTTTACATAATTACTTGATAATATTTTTATATTAGTGACTGCAGTGCTTTAATTTGGAGCTAAAGTTGTTTATATTTATTGTACGCTATAATCGGTAAACAGCAGTTAGATGATGTCACTTCCGCTAAATTACTTCCTGTTGGTTGACTTCCGGTGTTCGTTTTAAAAGCAAGTCATACATGTTGCGGTCTTCTCTGCTCATTTCTGTTGCCATCCTACACAAAGCGGCGAAGAAGCAATGCTGTAAGTTGTCTTTAATAAGTTAACAACATGTCAGACACGTTAAAAAAGTGTAACAGTGCCGATATGTTGAATATAATTGTCGAACTGGATACACTGTGTTCAAGTCATTCAGGCAGACGAGAGTCGCCCTCTGCTGGACATTTTTGGACATTGCTGTTACATTTTCCAAACTTTTTCCACTGAGGGCCACACACTGAAAAATCAAAGCACGTGGGGGCCAAGTTGATATTTTTTCATTTTCAAAAACAATACACTTTTATATTTTTTTAATTGTTGGGGCTCCCTCAAGTTAGGTCTTAAGGACCCAGAAAGGTTTCAGTCTTAAACAAGGTTCAAAATAAGTCATATATTATTTTTTTCATAAAACCCTTGAATCGCTAATTCTACTCCATTATTTTTTACGAGTATTTTGTCAAAACCCTATTTTTTTAAGGCAAAATACAAAATACGCAATATTTTTACCAAAAAGATTTTAATAGTGAAATATTTAATGTGAAGTAATTGGATCCCTAAATAGGTCAATAATTCAGAACAAAATTTATTTGAATTTATTATTATTTTGCTTATTTTTTTTATTTTTTTAGCAAAACAGTTATTAAATTCCACTAAAATCCTTAGGGATACAAAAGTGTCCCACTCATAAAAAGATCATGCTTTTGTTTATTCTTTTTTATTTTTCATTCAACACTTAAATGTCTATATCAGCTTCAGATAATATATTGTAATTAGTTTAGTATATTTATAATACCAATCAATAGGATAATTAGTGTTGGTATATAATTAGTATGGACATTTTTTTTTCTTCTACTTTTCATATTTTTCATGTTTTTATGTTTGTTGTACTTATGTCCTTTTTGTCCTTAAATCAGGGGTGTCCAAACTTTTTCCACTGAGGGCCGCACACTGAAAAAATCATAGTTTTCATTTTAAAAACCAATACAATATATGTATAACAAATATATATTTAGGCCTCCACTCAGTTATTATCCCGGGGACCCCAAAGGGTTTTGGTAAAAAAAATATATATATTAAAAATGTGTCCTTATTCAGTATTATTATTTTCATTATTTTTCAAGTTTTAAATCTCTGGATCAACATTAGGAAAAAAAATGGGGAAAAAAATGGAAAAAACACAAAATATGCAATCATTTCACCCAATAACTTTTTTAGGTGGAATATTTGAGATTATATAATAATTGGAGCCTTAATTTTAGATTTTGATTCATTATTATTTTTTGAGCAATGACACCTAAAAACAAATCACACAAAAATAATTGGGGATCCAAAAGTCCTAAAAAATAAATTATACTTTTTTTTACTGTTTACTTTTAGCACAATAATCTCAAGATCAACTTCAGATATATCCTTCAATTTTAAGTTTTATTGTTGTTTGTTTTGTTTGTTTGTTTAAGGCCCTTCTTTAAAAAAAAACAGCTCTGTTTTTTATATGACAAAACACAAAATATGCAGCATTTTCCCCCAAAAATATCTCACAGTGGAATATTTAATGTGACGTAATTGAAGCCTTGAATAAGTCAATAATTCAAAATGACATTGATTTTGATTCTTTTTTTTTTTTTTTAAAGAAAGAAACAGCCTGCATGGCAGCTTTGTGTTATTAAAGTATTGCAACATTTTCTTGTTACATTTCACCTGTTTGCTCTTTTATATCACTTTTTATGTTTTTAATTTTTTTCAATTGTATTTTTAAAATGTGCCGGGGGGGCCGTTAAAAATGACCTGCGGGCCACAAATGGTCCCCGGACTGCACTTTGGACACCCTTGCCTTAAATCAATCAATAATTTATAGCAACATTGATTTTTATTCCTTATTATTTTTGGAGAAATTCTTTAAAAAAATGTGTTATTAGTCAACAATGCAACTTTTTCTTGTTGCATTTCACCTATTTGCTCTTTTATTCCACTTTTTAATGTTTAAAAAAGATGTATATTTAAGTATTTTTAGAATGATGTGCTGCAGGCCACACTTTGGACACACCTGTTGTAGACAAATATGTAAAAAGGCAATAAAATGTGTTGTGTCTCTTTCTTCTTTTCACTTTTTCACCGTCTTGTCTTTGAAGAATTGTCAAAAGTAAAATAAGTAAAAGGTCAAGCTTACAGCGACCTTCTCTTCATTGACTCCGGTTTGGTGTTGACTTGGCCTTTTTACACGTCTCACGACAACACTAAAAATAGTGAACTTAAGTTCTTAATAAGACAATAAATGCACTTTTCTGTCGTGGTGTGGACGCCTACGTCTCCTCTTTGATGTGGTGGACAAAATGGAAGTAGAAAGGCGTGTCCAACACAAGAAGAGGCAGGTGTCACAACTATTATTGCAGTAGGAGGGACACAAACAGACAATGGTTCCACATATGGACAAAACATCCCTTCATGTAACCTACACATTTTGTGTAAATACAACAATGTACAAACTACAAAAGCAGTGAAGTAGTCAGGTTGTGTAAATGCTAAATAAAAAGAGACTACAACAAATCCTTTTCAACTTATATTCATTTGAATAGACTGCAAAGACAAGATATTTCATTTTCACACTGAAAAACTTTGCAAATACTCATGAAGTTAGAATGTAATGGCAGCAACACGTTGCAAAAAAGGCATGTTTACCAGTGTGTTACATGGCCTTTCCTTTGAACAACCCTCAGTGCAGGTTTGGGAACTGAGGAGACACATTTTTGAAGTGGAATTCTTTCCCATTCTTGCTTGATGTACGGCTTAAGTTGTTCAACAGTCTCCTGTCTCATATTTTAGCCTTCACACATTTTCAATGTCTAGTACCCGCACTCTTTTACTATGAATGATGGCCTTGTCTTGCTGAAATAAGCAGGGGCGTCCATGATAACAACATATGTTGCTCCAAAAGCTGTATGTACCTTTCAGCATTAATGGTGCCTTCACAGATGTGTAAGTTAGCCATGTCTTGGCCACTAATACACCCCCATACCATCACACATGCTGCCTAGAACACTTTCACCCTACAACAATCACTAATACACCCCCATACCATCACACATGCTGGCTAGAACACTTTCACCCTACAACAATCACTAATACACCCCCATACCATCACACATGCTGCCTAGAACACTTTCACCCTACAACAATCACTAATACACCCCCATACCATCACACATGCTGCCTAGAACACTTTCACCCTACAACAATCACTAATACACCCCCATACCATCACACATGCTGCCTAGAACACTTTCACCCTACAACAATCACTAATACACCCCCATACCATCACACATGCTGACTAGAACACTTTCACCCTACAACAATCACTAATACACCCCCATACCATCACACATGCTGCCTAGAACACTTTCACCCTACAACAATCACTAATACACCCCCATACCATCACACATGCTGACTACAACACTTTCACCTGGATGGTTCTTTTCCTGTTTGGTCCAGTTTCAAAAAACAATTTCAAATGTGGACTCGTCAAACCACAGAACACTTGTCTGTCCATCATTGATGAGCTAGGGCCCAGCGAAAAGGTTTCTGGGTGTTGTCGATAAATGGCTGTGGCTTTGCATAGTAGAGTTTTAACTTGCACTTACAGATGTAGCGACCAACTGTAGTTACTGACAGTGGTTCTCTGAAGTGTTCCTGAGCCCTCGTGGTGATATCCTTTACACACTGATGTGGCTTTTTGATGCGGTAGCGCCTGAGGAGTCCAAGGTGCGTGATATCATGGCTTACCTGCAGTGATCTCTCCACATTCTCTGAACCTTTTGATGATATTACAGAGCGTAGATGGTGAAAACCCTAAATTCCTTGTTGAGAAATGTTGCTCTTCAACAATTAGCTCAGGCATTTGTTGACAAAGTGGTGACCCTCGCCCTGTCCTTGTTTGTGAATGAGTGAGCATTTCATGGAAGCTGCTTTTAGAGCCAATCATGGCACCCACCTGTTCCCAATTAGCCTGTTCACCTGTTGCATTTTCCAAATAAGAGCATTCCTCAACTTTCTCACTCTTTTTTGCCACTGGTGCCAGCTTTTTTGAAACATGTTTCAGGCATCAAATTCCAATTGAGCTAATATTTGCAAAAATTGACAAAGTTTGTCAGTGTGAACATAAAATATCTTGTCCTTGCAGTCTATTCAATTGAATATAAGTTGAAAATGATTTCTTTTATTCTCTTTTTATTTAGCATTTACACAAGGTGACAACTTGACTGCTGTTGTAGTTTGTGCAACATAATAAAAGACATTATATTTACATGACATCATTGACTTTGTCGAATTTTTCGTTTTTTGTGAGGCGGCGTATACTTTATGAGCCTGATGGATTTTGCTGTGGGTGATAAAATGGGACAAGCAGGAAGGAGATGGATGCCCCCCCCCCCCCCCCCCCCCGTGGGGAAGGTGGTGTGATCACGCTCCTAATTGGGTCACGCTGACGGCGCTCGTCAGCAGAGGTGGGGAGAGTAGCCAGGAATTGTACTCAAGTAAGAGTACTGTTACTTTAGAGATGTATTACTCAAGTAAAGGTAAGGAGTAGTCACCTAAATATTTACTTGAGTAAAAGTAAAAAGTATGTTGTGAAAAAACTACTCAAGTACTGAGTAACTGATGAGTAACCTGTTCCTTTAATGATGACGGCAACAAGTAATGCACAAAAACATAAAAATAGCAATGAACAAATTCAGTGCCAGGAATATCTCTTAAGCAACTAAAACAATAATATATATGAAATAATATATATTTGGTTTTACACTCTATTGAATGCATTTTACCTTTGCAAGCTCATGATACTATTGGCTAAGTTTTATATTCATAAATGTAAGTTTCTCAATACACGACCTGTTTTTTGTGCCTTTAAACAAGATTTAGAACTCTACATTAAAACACTCTAACTCTAACAAGCAAAAAGCTGGGAAAACCATGATGCTGTGTTCCAAATTTAACTTATTTACTGAGATTGAGTGAGCCTATGACTTTGCACTTTGTTTATTTTATATGTACATATATATATATTTTAAATTCTATTTTAGTTACTTTAAATTTACAACCCCCTGGCGCTGTTTTGTACGTTTGTTATAATGTTTTGTACTGTTTTTGTACTTACTTTGATTATTATTTTCAACTGTTTGTAAATGTTGAAATTTATAAATAAATGCAATTCATCATGTGACCGCCTGGCTCTGTTTGATTAGTGAAACAGAGTCAAGCGTTACTAGTGACTGCTTTTGATTGGTGAAACGGAGTCAAAAATCACCAGTGACTGCATTTGATTGGTGAAACGGAGTCAAACGTCACCAGTGACTGCAATTTATTGGTGAAACGGTGTAAAACGTCACCAGTGACTGCTTTTGATTATCGAAACAGTCAAACATCACCAGTGACTGCATTTGATTGGTGAAACGGAGTCAAACGTCACCAGTGACTGCAATTTATTGGTGAAACGGTGTAAAACGTCACCAGTGACTGCTTTTGATTGGTGAAACAGAGTCAAATGGCACCAGTGACTGCTTTTGATTGGTGAAACGGAGGCAAACATCAACAGTGACTGCTTTTGATTGGTGAAACGGTGTCAAACGTCACCAGTGACTGCTTTTGATTATCGAAACGCAGTCAAACGTCACCAGTGACTGCATTTGATTTGTGAAACAGTGTCAAACGTCACCAGTGGTTGCTTTTGATTGGTGAAACGGAGTCAAACATCACCAGTGACTGCATTTGATTGGTGAAACGGAGTCAAACGTCACCAGTGACTGCATTTGATTGTGAAACGCAGTCAAACGTCTTTAGTAAATGGTTTTGATTGGTGAAACGGAGTCAAACGTCACCAGTGACTGCATTTGATTGGTGAAATGGAGTCAAGCGTCACCAGTGACTGCATTTGATTGGTGAAACGGTGTCAAACATCACCAGTGACTGCTTTTGATTATCGAAACGGACTCAAACGTCACCAGTGACTGCTTTTGATTGGTGAAACGGAGTCAAACGTCACCAGTGACTGCTTTTGATTGGTGAAACGGAGTCAAACGTCACCAGTGACTGCATTTGATTGGTGAAACAGAGTCAAACGTCACCAGTGACTGCATTTGATTGGTGAAACAGAGTCAAACGTCACCAGTGACTGCTTTTGATTGGTGAAACGCAGGCATGTGATACATCCTACTTTGAAGGTCTGTCTGACTGATAAAAATCAGCAGCGAGTAGCCAGCTGAATGTAGATAAATGGAGCGTAGTAAAAGTAGCGTTTCTTCTCTATAAATATACGCAAGTAAAAGTAAAAGTATGTTGCATTAAAACTACTCTTAGAAGTACAATTTATCCCAAAAGTTACTCAAGTAGATGTAATGGAGTAAATGTAGCGCGTTACTGAGCAGGCGTCAAACAGACACGCCACCTGGTGGTCGGACTTGACTTAATAACTTGGTCAAGTGCTGGCCGGCTGCCTGAGCGGGGGCGCATGGCCACAGAGTAA
>NC_084618.1:8796391-8811391 GCF_033978795.1 Nerophis ophidion | reverse complement strand
CAGCATTTAGCTATTTCTAGTCGTGGTTAGCACTTTGTACGGCAGCATTTGACTATTTCCTTGTTTTTATTGTGTCCTAACTATAAAAAGTATATTCTAGTCCTGATCTCAGTGAAGATCTCGGGTCATTCCAGGAAAAACAACTCGGGGGGGAGACTTCCTTCTCCATCTGTCTGGGTCCTGAACTGCTGCCATTTTGCTTGATAGTTGATATCAATCTAGGATCTTCATGTTCCTCAGCCCAAATCCTTCAAGATGGGACTGAGCCACTAAATCCCAGTGCAGTAATCCAAGATCCTGTCCCGGATGTTCATCTCCATTACCTTCTGGAAAGGGTGGCTGCATGTGGTCTCCTCTGGGTGACCAAAGCTCTCCTCTGTGGGACTACAGCTATCCTTTAGGGGACTACAGGTGTCTTCCGGGGGACTACAGGTCTCCTCCGGGTGAGTACAGGTCTTCTCTGGGGGACTACAGGTCTCCTCTGGGTGACTTCAGGTCTCCTCTGGGTGACTACAGGTCTCCTCTGGGTGACTTCAGGTCTCCTCTGGGTGACTTCAGGTCTCCTCTGGGTGACTACAGGTCTCCTCCGGTTTACCAAAGATCTCCTCTGGGGGACTACAGGTCTCTTCCGGGTGACTACAGGTCTCCTCTGGGTGACTTCAGGTGCCCTCTGGGTGACTTCAGGTCTTCTCTGGGTGACTTCAGGTCTTCTCTGGGTGACTTCAGGTGTTTTCTGGGTGACTAAAGGTCTCCTCTGGGTGACTACAGGTCTCCTCTGGGTGACTACAGGTCTCCTCTGGGTGACTTCAGGTCTCCTCTGGGTGACTTCAGGTGCCCTCTGTGTGACTACAGGTGCCCTCTGGGTGACTTCAGGTCTCCTCTGGGTGACTTCAGGTGCCCTCTGGGTGACTACAGGTGCCCTCTGGGTGACTTCAGGTCTCCTCTGGGTGACTTCAGGTGCCCTCTGGGTGACTACAGGTGCCCTCTGGGTGACTACAGGTGCCCTCTGGGTGACTTCAGGTGTCCTCTGGGTGACTACAGGTCTTCTCTGGGTGACTTCAGGTCTCCTCTGGGTGACTTCAGGTGCCCTCTGGGTGACTACATGTGCCCTCTAGGTGACTTCAGGTCTCCTCTGGGTGACTTTAGGTCTCCTCTGGGTGACTTCAGGTGACCTCTGGGTGACTTCAGGTCTCCTCTGGGTGACTACAGGTGCCCTCTGGGTGACTACAGGTCCCCTCTGGGTGACTACAGGTCTTCTCTGGGTGACTTCAGGTCTTCTCTGGGTGACTTCAGGTCTCCTCTGGGTGACTTCAAGTGCCCTCTGGGTGACTACATGTGCCCTCTAGGTGACTTCAGGTCTCCTCTGGGTGACTACAGGTGCCCTCTGGGTGACTTCAGGTGCCCTCTGGGTGACTTCAGGTGCCCTCTGGGTGACTTCAGGTCTCCTCTGGGTGACTTCAGGTGCCCTGTGGGTGACTTCAGGTGCCCTCTGGGTGACTTCAGGTGTTCTCTGGTTGACTTCAGGTGTCCTCTGGGTGACTACAAGTCTCCTTTGGGGGACTACAAGTCTCTTCTGGGGTAGTACAGGTCCTGCCATGAGACTTGTTGCTGTGACCTCTGTGCAGACTCTCCTCTCCCGTCTCCTTGGCAGAGTTGCAAAGTTGGCGCTGAGAAGCCGCCGTGCTGTTTCCCATTAGGGCAGGAGTCACACGCTTTCTCTCTCTCTCCGCCCGATTGGAACGAGACCCGGGAGGACAAGATGTGGACTTTGAAGACATGCGAGGCAGGTCCGCTCCATCAAAGCTGATTCTGACGTATAAAAAACGAGGAGGAACTTCTTCCAAGCCAAGGCCTGAACATCTGCTGATCTGCATTCTTCCACCCAGTGGAGGCGATCAGTTATATTCAGCTTTTTCCACACTCTTATTTTGTTAGGATGAAGCAGGGCTTTTATTGTGAAGACAAGAACTGTGCGGTCGGTCTTTAGAGTTTTGACGGCTGGTACGGTGTCGTTCGGTTGGTAGAGTGCAGCCTGCAACCTGAGGGTTCCAGGTTCGATCCCCGCTCCTGCCATCCTAGTCACTGCTGTTGTGTCCTTGGGCAAGACACTTGACCCACCTGCTCCAAGTGCCACCACACTGCTTTAAAAATGTTACTTAAATATTGGGTTTCATTATAAAGTCAAAGTAGCAATGATTGTCACACACACACTAGGTGTGGTGAAATGTGTCCTCTGCATTTGACTCATCCCCTTCTTCACCCCCTTGGAAGTGAGGGGAGCAGTGAGCAGCAGCGGTGCCGCGCCCAGGAATCCTTTATGGTGATTTAACCCCCAATTCCAACCCTTGATGCTGAGTGCCAAGCAGGGAGGTAATGGCTCCCATTTTTATAGTCTTTGGTATGACTCGGCCGGGGTTTGAACTCACAACCTACCCATCTCAGGGCGGACACTCTAACCACTAGACCACTGAGTCGGTATGTGAAAGCCCTTTGAGTCGCTAGAGAAAAGCGCTATATAAATATACAAACCCCGTTTCCATATGAGTTGGGAAATTGTGTTAGATGTAAATATAAACAGAATACAATGATTTGCAAATCCTTTTCAAGCCATATTCAGTTGAATATGCTACAAAGACAACATATTTCATGTTCAAACTCATAAACTTTAATTTTTTTTTGCAAATAATAATTAACTTAGAATTTCATGGCTGCAACACGTGCCAAAGTAGTTGGGAAAGGGCATGTTCACCACTGTGTTACATCACCTTTTCTTTTAACAACACTCAATAAACGTTTGGGAACTGAGGAAACTAATTGTTGAAGCTTTGAAAGTGGAATTCTTTCCCATTCTTGTTTTATGTAGAGCTTCAGTCCTTCAACAGTCCGGGGTCTCCGCTGTCCTATTTTACGCTTCATAATGCACCACACATTTTCCATGGGAGACAGGTCTGAACTGCAAGCGGGCCAGGAAAGTACCCACACTCTTTTTTCACGAAGCCACGCTGTTGTAACACTTGTCTTGCTGAAATAAGCAGGGGCGTCCATGATAACGTTGCTTGGATGACAACATATGTTGTTCCAAAAGCTGTATGTACCTTTCAGCATTAATGGTGCCTTCACAGATGTGTAAGTTACCCATGCCTTGGGCACTAATACACCCCCATACCATCACACATGCTGGCTTTTCAACTTTGTGCATATAACAATCCGGATGCTTATTTTCCTCTTTGTTCTGGAGGAAACCACGTCCACAGTTTCCAAATATAATTTGAAATGTGGTCTCGCCAGACCACAGAACACTTTTCCACTTTGCATCAGTCCATCTTAGATGAGCTCGGGCCCAGCCAAGCCGGCGGCGTTCCTGGATGTTGTTGATAAATGGCTTTCGCTTTGCATAGTAGAGTTTCAACTTGCACTTACAGATGTAGCGACCAACTGTAGTTACTGACAGTGGTTTTATGAAGTGTTCCTGAGCCCATGTGGTGATATCCTTTACACACTGATGTCGGTTTTTGATGCAGTACCGCCTGACGGATCAAAGGTCCGTAATATCATGGCTTACGTGCAGTGATTTCTCCAGATTCTCTGAACCTTTTAATAACTTTACAGACCGTAGATGGTAAAATCCCTAAATTCCTTGAAATAGCTCGTTGAGAAATGTTGTTTTAAAAATGTTCGACAATTTGCTTACAAAGTGGTGACCCTCACCCCATCCTTGTTTGTGAATGACTTAGCATTTCATGGAAGCTGCTTGTATAGCCAATCATGGCACCCACCTGTTCCCAATTAGCCTGCACACCTGTGGGATGTTCCAAATAAGTGTTTGATGAGCATTCCTCAACATTATCAGTATTTATTGCCACCTTTCCCAACTTCTTTGTCACGTGTTGCTGGCATTAAATTCTAAAGTTAATTATTATTTGCAGAAAAAATAAAGTTTATGAGTTTGAACATGAAATATGTTGTCTTTGTAGCATATTCAACTGAATATGGCTTGAAAAGGATTTGCAAATCATTGTATTCTGTTTATATTTACATCTAACACCATTTCCCAACTCATATGGAAACGGGGTTTGTGTATATATAGCGCCGCCCTAGAGGCTCTCTGGAGCTTTTTCAAAAATGAGGAGGAAAAAAAATGATTTCAGTTTTAGTTTAGTTTCTGCAGGAGAACAAACAGGACACAAACCTCCCTAATTGTCACAAAGCACACTGTTTACATTAAACGTGCTTCACTGATTCCAGTATTTGGCGAGCGCCGTTTTGTCCTACTCATTTTGGCGGTCCTTGAACTCACCTTAGTTTGTTTACATGTACAACTTTCTCCGACTTTCTAGGACGTGTTTTATGCCACTTCTTTTTCTGACTCATTTTGTCCACCACACTTTTAACGTTGTGCTTGAATGCACAAAGGTGAGTTTTGTTGATGTTATTGACTTATGTGGAGTGCTAATCAGACATATTTGGTCAGCTAATCGATGCTAACATGCTATTTAGGCTAGCTGTATGTACATATTGCATCATTATGCCTCTTTTGTAGCTATATTTCGGCTCATTTAGTCTCCTTTAAGTCCTCTTAATTCAATTTATATCTCATGACACACTATCTGTATGTAATATGGCTTTTAATTGTTTGCGGCTCCAGACTGATTTGTTTTTGTATTTTTGGTACAATATGGCTCTTTCAACATTTTGGGTTGCCGACCCCTGTTCTACACACACACACACACACACACACACACACACACATATATATATATATATATATATGTATATATATATATATATATATACACACCCACACACACACACACGCACTGTGTTAGGTCATCCCTACAAGCCTGTTCAGGGGAAGAGCAGGCTTGTAGGGATGAAATAGCCTCTGTTTTTTTCCTGACATATATATATATATATATATATATATATATATATATATATATATATATATATATGTATGTCAGGAAAAAAACAGAGGCTATTTCATCCCTACAAGCCTGCTCATGACCTAACACAGTGCGTGTGTGTGGGTGTGTATAATATATATATATATATATATTGTGTGTGTGGGTGTGTATAATATATATATATATATATATATATATATATATATATATATATATATATATATATATTATACACACCCACACACACGCACTGTGTTAGGTCATGAGCAGGCTTGTAGGGATGAAATAGCCTCTGTTTTTTTCCTGACTACATATATATATATATACATATATATATATATATAAACTTTTTTTTTAACCATTTTTGATTGACCTTTACTTTAGAAAAGATAAATGTTGGATACTTTTCTTGTCGCCTTATTTGTATTTGACTTTATTTAATGTTTAGCTAGAATTTTATTCAACAAAGCCAGTTTTGTTTTCGTAACATAAAAGTGTATCAGCGCTGCGTGTCAGTTTTATGGAGGAATGTCGTTACACATACAGCTTGGACTCAATGTTATTAAAAAAAAGTATGGATTTTAAATTGAGAATGAGTTTGAATGGAATCGTTACCCCCAAGAATGGAATTAAATGGAATTGTGTGCTACCCAAAGATTGGCAGCTTTAATAAAAGCACGCAGCTACCATGCAGGCGATGTTGTCCTTTAAAACTGTCATTGCTCAAAAAAATGTACAAATAAATACATTTAGAAAAACTTAATCAGCAGATGGATCTGAAGTTGATCTGTAGATATTTAAGTAAAAAAAAAATAGTATATGATTTGTTTTTAACATGACTGAGACCTTCTTAGGTCGTTTTAACCCTCACCAGAATGGAGGGGAGCCCACATGGTGACAATAAATATTGTAGTGGTTTGGAAAATGGAAAATATCAACATGGCCCCCGCATGTTCTCATTTTCCAGCCTGCGTCGCAGTGGAAAAAGTTTGGACACCCCTGTGACAGAGTCAAGCCAAAAAGCGACAGGGACGACTTTAACCACAAATACTTTTGCTGCCTCGTCATCTTTTGTGAAAACAAAAACATAATTAATACGCAGCTGATGTATCACCAAGAGACTATTTACACAAGCAGCCAAGTTGTCCTGTAAATGCTAAATAAAAACAGAATACAACAAATCCTTTTCAACTTATATTCAATTGAATGCAAAGACAAGATATTTCATCTTCACACTGACCAACTCTGTTATTTTTTGCAAATATTAGCTCATTTGGAATTTGATGCCTGCAACATGTTTCAAAAAAGCTGGCACAAGTGGCAAAAAAGAGTGAGAAAGTTGAGGAATGCTCTAATTTGGAACATGCCACAGGTGAACAGGCTAATTGGGAACAGGTGGGTGCCATGATTGCTTCCATGAAATGCTCACTCATTCACAAACAAGGACGGGGTCGAGGGTCACCACTTTGTCAACAAATGCCTGAGCAAATTGTTGAAGAACAACATTTCTCAACAAGGAATTTAGAGGCCTACTGAAAGCCACTACTAGCGACCATGCAGTCTGATAGTTTATATATCAATGATGAAATATTAACATTGCAACACATGCTAATATGTTAAAATTTTGCGCCGAAAAATCCTGCTGAAAACGTCTGGGTATGATGACGACTGCGCGTGACGTCACGGATTGTTCCAGCATCGTGCCCAGATATAAGTCGTCTGTTTCCATCGCCAAATTCCACTGTACTCTGGACATCTGTGTTGCTGAATCTTTTGCAATTTGTTCAATGAATAATGGAGACGTCAAAGAAGAAAGCTGTAGGTCTGAAGCGGTGTATTGTGGCTGCCTTTAGCAACACAAACACAGCCGGTGTTTTATTATTTACATTCCAGAAAGATGACAGTCAAGCTTTACTATGGACCAGAGATGTCAAGCGAACACAGTTGGATTGGACCACACACCCAAAGTATAGTGTACTATGCAGCCATTATTTCGAAAAATAAATACAATTTTGCCATTCTGTATTCTGTAGGCAATCTATGTCATGTGCTACTCCAGTATCAATATGCGTCATCCTGACCGTCACCATCAGCATCTGGTTCAAAGCGGTATGGCTCTATCCCTTGTTGCAGTTGGGCCTGGTCGAGTGGTCCTACCACCCCCTCGGCTGCCACGACGCCTCTCACAGCATCTTCCCTATCTGAATTGCTCCCTCGGTGCCCTCTTGTCCTTTTTTTTTTTCTTTCTAGTCCTTCACTCTCACTTTCCTCATCCACGAATATTTCATTCTCGCTCAAATTAATGGGGAAATCGTCGCTTTCTCGGTCCGAATCGCTCTCGCTGCTGGTGGCCATGATTATAAACAATGTTCAGATGTGAGGAGCTCCACAACCCGTGACGTCACACACACATCGTCTGCTACTTCCGGTGCAGGCAAGGCTTTTTTATTAGCGACCAAAAGTTGGGAACTTT
Source organism: Nerophis ophidion (assembly GCF_033978795.1). Taxonomy (NCBI): domain Eukaryota; kingdom Metazoa; phylum Chordata; class Actinopteri; order Syngnathiformes; family Syngnathidae; genus Nerophis; species Nerophis ophidion. The sequence continues at coordinate 8,804,014 of NC_084618.1, read as the reverse complement.
ACCGTCTATGTTCTCTACTAAATCCTTTCAGCAAAAATATGGCAATATTGCAAAATGATGAAGTATGACACATAGAATGGAGCTGTTATCCCCGTTTGAATAAGAACATCTCATTTCAGTAGGCCTTTAAGGAGTTCACCATCTACGCTCCGTAATATCATCAAAAGGTTGAGAGAATGTGGAGAAATCCCTGCACGTAAGCCAGGATATTACACACCTTCCATCCCTTAGGCATCCAAAAGCCACATCGGTGTGTAAAGGATATCACCACATGGGCTCCGGAACACTTCAGAAAGCCACGGTCAGTAACTACAGTTGGTCGCTACACCTGTAAGTGCGAGTTAAAACACTATTATGCAAAGCCACAGCCATTTATCAACAACACCCAGAAACCTTTGGCTGATTATTTGCCCAAAATGACAAAGTTTGTCAGTGTGAAGATAAAATATCTTGTCTTTGCAGTCTATTCAATTGAAAGGTACAAATGTGCTTTGTTTTGATTGCTGTGTGATGGAAGGGGGCAGAGGGGAGTGGTGGGCTGCGAGGACTCCCCCATTCATGGCTCCCTGCGGGGGGGTGAAGGTCCATTACAATGGCCAAACATCAGCTGGATTGTAAGACTTGCTGTGACAGGCAGCACATTCATTAGGAGGGTCATTAGCGTGGGGGGGGGGGGCTAAACAAACACGAGCGGGGGCCATCTTGGCGTCGCTACGAATGGACGAGTGAGTTTGTTGATACGAGTGAAACCTCGGAACATAAAAACAAAATACTGTTTCTGTACATCAGGGGTGTCCAAAGTGGGGCCCCGGGGGCCATTTGTGGCCCGGAGCTAATTGTTTACCGGCCCGCCACACATTCTGCAAAAATTGCAAAAATAAAAAATACAACATTTAAAAAAAGTGGAATTAGGTGAAATCTAATGAGAAAAAGTGGCAATGTTGACACAAAACTGCCATGCAGGCAGTTATTTTTTGTTCCTTTTGTCTTTATTTTCTTTTTTTTTTCCATTGCTCAAAAAAAAGGACAAAAAATATATGTTATAATGAATTATTACTTAAAAATGATCACTTTAAGATGTTTTATGTGGAAAAAATATTGCATATGTTGTGCGGTTGTCATAAAAACATCAAAGTTTTGACCAAAGAGCATAAAACAAACAAAATAATAGTTCAAACTTAAAATCGACAAATATATCAAAAGTTGATCTTGAAATTTAAGTGTTGAAAGGTAAAAAAAAAACTAATAAAAATGCATCACTTTATGAGTGGGGAACCTTTGGGATCTCAAATATATTTAGTAGGATTTTATTGAACTTTTCACTGTGATTACTCAAAAATATTAAATCATTAAAATCAATGGTGTCTTGCATTATTGATCTTTGAGGGCTTTAATTGCTAAATAAAGGAACTCTCCTGAAGGAATCAATAAAGTACTATCTATCTATCTATCCATCCATCCATCCATCCATCCATCCATCTATCTATCTATCTAAATACTGCATATTTCAGTTTTACTATAAAAAACAAAGTTGTCTTTGACAGAAAAGGCATAAAACCTTATTTGTTTTACTTTATATCAACTTCAAGTTGATATAGAGATTTACTGTAAGCATTAAATTAAAAAAATAATAATAATTTGACCCTTTTTTAACATTTTAGTGGCCAAGACCCTCTATGCTGCCCAGGAATCCTAAGGATTAAAAAAAAAATCCATATATTTTGTTATGGTTTGAAAAAGAAAAATATCAAAATGTGCCCCGCATGCTTTTTCCGTGTGCGGCCCGCTGTAGAAAAAGTTTGGACACCCCTGCTGTACATCTTGTACGGCAGGATTAACGGGACGGTTGTCACGGCGACGGCACACGGGGAGTATTTGCATATTGCTAATGGGCTCCATTGTGAGGACTAATTGAGCGCGGCTAGTCTGCGTTAGCATGTTTTGACAAGACTCTAAGTAGCCGGCGCAGGATAGCGATCTGCTGCGTCTGCAAGCTAACTGAATGCTGTTATCAGTCTGGTGAAGAAGTGAATAATCATGCACTAAATCTCACAATCTTCTTTTCAAAGTGACAACACGAACACCGACATGACTTTTTTTTACTACGCTAACCTCAAACAGGCAGTGACTACTAGAGTTATCTTTCATACAACTTAGAGGGAATTATAACATTTTGACTATATTCCAGTCTTTTTTTAATCGTAACATTTAAATGATGAGTAAATATGTCATGTATTATGCAGCCTGCAGCTCATTTAGAAATGACTGTTACAAAAAATACATTAAAAAAAGTGGAATAAAACAGCAAACAAGTCAAATGTAACAAAACAATGCTGCAATAGATAAATAAATAGATAGTACTTCATTGATTCCTTCAAGGAGAATTCCCTCTGGAAAATTTAATATTGACTAATATTTTTTCAATTAATAGCTATATATATATATATATATATATATATATATATATATATATATATATATATATATATATATATATATATATATATATATATATATATATATATATATATATATATATATATATATATATATAGTTGTCCTGACACCAATATTTTGGTACTGGTAAGGCCCGGAACCAAACTAGGGTACCCTGTACTAGAATGACTTTAGTGTTGTCAATAAAATAGTAGTCAGCAATTGCTATTTTTATTTATTTACTTGATATTGAGAATTGTTACAAATAAGAATTGCAATTAATTTAAAAATTATCAGAGTATTATATATATATATATATATATATATATATATATACATATATATATATACATTTTAAATTGTATTTTATTATTTTTGATACATTTTTGATTGAAATCAAACATCAATTAAAAAATATAAAGTATATATTTTTTAAATATATATAATATATACAATAAATATATATAATATAATGTATATATTTTATAAATATATTCAAGACAATAAGATATATGTATGGTTATGTGTATATATATATATATATATATATATATATATATAACATGATCACAAGACATGACATATATATATATATATATATATATATATATATATATATATATATATATATTTATATATATGTCATGTCTTGTGATCATGTTTTGTTTAGTTCTGTTCTGTTTTTGTTTAAGACTCCATTGTTTCCTGTTTTTGCACTTCCTTGTTTGCTTTGTTTCCATGTCAACCCATGTTTGCACTAATCATGTAACTAATCATGTAACTTTAATTTAAACATAAAGTTGCCAGGAAGTCAGCCTGGCGACTTGACCTCTGATACTGTCCACAGTTAAATATAAAAATAGCAATTGTTGACTACTATTTAAAAAATGCTGCAATATTTACTATAATCATTTTTGAATTAATAGCTATTCTTATTTGTAACAATTTTCAATCATTTAAAAAAATATATTTATGTATATTTTCTTTATCTATTTTATTTTATTGTATTCTTTTTAATCGACTATTACAAAAAATACATTAAATAAGTGGAATAAAACAGCAAACAAGTCAAATTTGACTTTAAAAAATGCTGCAATATTGACTATAATACATTTGGAATTAATAGCTAGTCTTATTTGTAACAATTTTCAATCGATTAAAAAATAAATAAAAATAAAAATATATCCATATATTAAAAAAAAAATATATATATATATATATATATATTTTTTTTTTTTTTTTTTTTTTTCCTGACGATTGAGGGAACCCCTCATGAAACAGTTCTGTAGAGATGAAATAGTCTTGTGATTTTTCCCACACATACATATTGCGCTCTACCACGGTATCGAGCACTATTCTCTGGATAATCCAATTAAGACAGATATACTGTATATATATATATATATATATATATATATATATATATATATATATATGTATATATATATATATATATATATATATATATATATATATATATATATATATATATATATATATATATATATATGTATATATATATATATATATATATATATATATATAAGGGTTGTCTCGACACCAATATTTTGGAACCGGTAAGACCCGGTACTCTGTACTAGAATGATTTTAGTGTTGTCAATAAAATAGTAGTCAAAAATTGGTAGGGAAGGCAAAAAAATATTTGTGGCCCCCCTGCCCCCCTCCCCGCCCCCCTGAGAACTGCTAGCTGATGGTAATTACATTTAATGAGATGATGGGGTCGTCTGCAGGGTGCACTTCTGCTAATTGCTCTCGACAGGGGGTCTGGGGTTGGTGCAGGCAGATTGAGGGGGGGGTGTTGGAGGGGGGGGGGGGGGGCACCAAGACTCGGTCGGAGACCAACGAAATGTGACGACCTCAGCTTTTTGTGCACAACGTTTGTTTATCCGGCTGAGGAACACACATAGGTGGCGCTGTTTAGGGCTCCATTCAGGCCATCATGTCAGTTGGCCCCCCCCCACACACACACACACACACTTATTGACACTGTTGTTGCTGAGGGCGGTGACCTATGCGTCTTAACTAATCCATTAACTACTAATTGTCTCCTCCTCGGGTGCTTGGACAAACTGCCCAGTGGGGGGGCACCCTGACCGGGGAGGGGGGGGGGGGGGGGCCGGCACCCTATAAAAGTGCAAGAGTCCGCTCTCACCGACATTGGGACTTTCCAGGAGAAACCATAAAGCTGCTCTTTGCTCGGTGTCGCCCTGACCTGGCTTCTTTTTACCAGCGCCGCCATGTTGTGGAGTGTGTGGACGGCGAGTGTGTGTGTGTGTGTGTGTGTGTGTGAGGCTCATATTTGGGCCTGGATGCTCAACATGCCTCACAGCCCCCCCAAAGAGGGCCTGCTGGCACTCAGGGAGGGCGCCCCCCCTGCCAGGGCCACCACGGTAAGACCAGCGCCTCCTAAAAAGATCTGTAATTGTACATTTATGTTTAAATTTAAAGGGACAAGCGGTAGAAAAATGGATGTTCCGGTAAATTAAGATGGAAGCAAGCAATCAATCCAGTCTCTGTATAATTTCTCTACTTATTTTTCTGCAAAGGTTTTTTTTTTTACACTGAATTTGTCTGATCGGAATATTTAAAAACTGAATTTTTCTGTGCGGGATTTTTTTTTTACACTCAATTTTTGGGGAGTTTTTCTGCATTTGTTTTTGACAAACAATTTTTCTGAAATGATTTTTTTAAAGAAAGTGATTTTTTTTTTTTGCTGAATTTTTTCACAAAATTTCATTTTTACAATATTTTTTCCTGCACCTACATTTTTCACACTTAATTTTTTTACCCTGAATATTTTTAATACAGTGAATTTTTCACAATAGATTTTTAAGAACATAATTTTTCTGCACTGAATTCTTTGTAAAGTGATATTTTTTTTTTGGGCCCAATTTTTTTTACACCTAATTTTTACACTGAATTTTCCAGCACTTAATATTTTCACAGTTAATTTTGTTTTACAGTAAATTTTAACCACTGAATTTATTTACACTGAATTTTCCTTCCTCTACTTTTTTACACTGAATATTTTTTTTGAATACACTGATTTTTTTTCAATTCATTTCCCTGCACCTACTTTTTTCGCGCTTAATTTTTTTACATTGAATATTTTTAGTACAATGATTTTTTTCACACTGGATTTTTAACAACTGAATTATTCTGCACAAATCCATCCATCCATCAATTTTCTACCGCTTATTCCCTTTTGAGGTCGCGGGGGGCGCTGGCGCCTATCTCAGCTACAATCGGGCGGAAGGCGGTGTACACCCTGGACAAGTCGCCACCTCATCGCAGGGCCTATTCTGCACAAATGTTTTTTTAATGATTTTTATTGCCCAATTTTTTACATTTAATTTTTACACTGAATTTTCCGGCACCTAAATGTTTCACACTTCATTTTTTTTACACTACATTTTAAGCACTGAATTTATTTACACTGAATTTTCCTTCATCTATTTTTTACAGTGAACATTTCTGCAATTAATGTTTGAATACACAGATTTTTTTTTTTTTACAATTAATTTTCCAGCACCTACATTTTTGACTCTTCATTTTTTTTTACACTGACTTTTCATGAACCCATTTTTTTTTTACACATAATTTTTCTGCACTGGCTTTTTTATACATTGGTTTTTTCACACTGAATATTTACACACTGAATTTGAAAAGATTGCATTTGAACAAACTGAATATTCCACATTTTTTTCACAAAATAAATCAAATTGTCAGCATAATTTGGTGCAAAACAAAATTCTGTTCAAATCCCCAAAATGTAGTCCCACAAATTCAGTGTCCAAAAAGAAAAGCCGTGACCAGATGTGTAAATTAGCCATGCCTTGGCCACTAATACACCCCCATACCATCACACATAGCTCGGTTGGTAGAGTGGCCGTGCCAGCAACTTGAGGGTTGCAGGTTCAATTCCCGCTTCCGCCATCCTAGTCGCTGCCGTTGTGTCCATGGGCAAGGCACTTTACCCACCTGCTCCCGGTGCCACCCACACTGGTTTAAATGTAACTTAGATATTGGGTTTCACTATGTACAGCGCTTTGAGTCACTAGAGAAAAGCGCTATATAAATATAATTCACTTCACATTAATGGTGCCTTCACAGATGTGTAAATTAGCCATGCCTTGGCCACTAATACACCCCCATACCATCACACATAGCTCGGTTGGTAGAGTGGCCGTGCCAGCAACTTGAGGGTTGCAGGTTCGATTCCCGCTTGTGCCATCCTAGTCACTGCCGTTGTGTCCTTGGGCAAGACACTTTACCCACCTGCTCCCAGTGCCACCCACACTGCTTTAAATGTAACTTAGATATTGGGTGTCACTATGTAAAGCGCTTTGAGTCACTTGACAAAAGCGCTATATAAATATAATTCACTTCACTTCACTTCACACATGCTGCCTAGAACACGTTCACCCTAGAACAGTCCGGATGGTTCTTTTCCTCTGTGGTCCACAGTTTCCAAAAACAATTTCAAATGAAATTGAATTTGAAAAGATTGCATTTGAACAAACTGAATATTCCACATTTTTTTCACAAAATAATTCAAATTGTCAGCATAATTTGGTGCAAAACAAAATTCTGTTCAAATCCCCAAAATGGAGTCCCACAAATTCAGTGTCCAAAAAGAAAAGCCGTGACCAGAAAGAATGAACCTCATATAAAATCAAGAATGAATGAACCTCATATAAAATCAAGAAAGAATGAACCTCATATAAAATCAAGAATGAATGAACCTCATATAAAATCAAGAATGAATGAACCTCATATAAAATCAAGAATGAATGAACCTCATATAAAATCAAGAATGAATGAACCTCATATAAAATCAAGAAAGAATGAACCTCATATAAAATCAAGAAAGAATGAACCTCATATAAAATCAAGAATGAATGAACCTCATATAAAATCAAGAAAGAATGAACCTCATATAAAATTAAGAATGAATGAACCTCATATAAAATCAAGAAAGAATGAACCTCATATAAAATCAAGAAAGAATGAACCTCATATAAAATCAAGAATGAATGAACCTCATATAAAATCAAGAATGAATGAACCTCATATAAAATCAAGAATGAATGAACCTCATATAAAATCAAGAATGAATGAACCTCATACAAAATCAAGAATGAATGAACCTCATATAAAATCAAG
>NC_084618.1:8776391-8791391 GCF_033978795.1 Nerophis ophidion | reverse complement strand
CTTCACCTTCATTGTCCATTCTTTTTGCTGACTTTATGTACTCTGGACCTGGACGTTGACTTGGAGACTTACATGGCGGACAATAACTGATACAATCCTCTTAGCCAGTCCAAAAACGATTCGCTGATTTCCGTAGTTAGTTTTCCAGGTAATACAAAGCACACGCTACCCTTTTTCACTACATCCACGATGCCTGCATTCTCGTTGTCTCTCCTTCGACAAATGGACAGAGTTTTTTCATGGATTGGTTGTATCCCAAATAGCAGCAATGGCTTTCTCTTCATGTTTGATGTCCATGTTCTTTCTGCCGTCACTTCCTCTCAGAACTCACTTTGTAAAGGATCACTGAGTTCATACAAAGCAAAGTGCCGCAGATTCAAGAAATACACGACGCACTTACCCGTGTGATAGATTATCCCAGGAGGGGAACCTTAAGCGCCGGTTTAGTGTGGCTGAAACGGGGCTTAGGCAAATAATGATTCCTTTAAGGGGTTAAAGGACTTAGTGTAGACGTTATGGAGATGGAAGGTCATTAGACAGAAGCTGCTAGCTCACATCAGGCTGCAACCTGAGCTGCACTTACTGAGATGCTATCTGCGCCTCCTTCTCATGCTAATTAGCTGCACTTCTTGGCGAGTCACGCACTCGCAGGAACTACTTTTTTTTTTACCTGGGCTGTTTGCACCTGTCAAGAAAAAGTCACTCTGAGGCTGCTTCTGCACTAAAACATACTAAAGTTAATCAGGATATATCCCAGCTAACCTTATCCCTGTCCACACACACACACACACACACACACACACATACACACACACACACACACACACACACACACACACACTGTACGCATGCGCATACATATATAGTCACCTCTGACCTGGAATTGTAGCCTGACCCTGTTGTAACACCTGGCTTGGCATCGTCTTGCTGAAATAAGCAGGGGCGTCCATGACAACGTTGCTTAGATGGCAGCATGGGTTGCTCCAAAAGCGGTATGTACCTTTCAGGGCGGTATAGCTCGGTTGGTAGAGTGGCCGTGTCAGCAACTTGAGGGTTGCAGGTTCAATTCCCGCTTCCGCCATCCTAGTCGCTGCCGTTGTGTCCATGGGCAAGGCACTTTACCCACCTGCTCCCGGTGCCACCCACACTGGTTTAAATGTAACTTAGATATTGGGTTTCACTATGTACAGCGCTTTGAGTCACTAGAGAAAAGCGCTATATAAATATAATTCACTTCACATTAATGGTGCCTTCACAGATGTGTAAATTAGCCATGCCTTGGCCACTAATACACCCCCATACCATCACACATAGCTCGGTTGGTAGAGTGGCCGTGCCAGCAACTTGAGGGTTGCAGGTTCGATTCCCGCTTGTGCCATCCTAGTCACTGCCGTTGTGTCCTTGGGCAAGACACTTTACCCACCTGCTCCCAGTGCCACCCACACTGCTTTAAATGTAACTTAGATATTGGGTGTCACTATGTAAAGCGCTTTGAGTCACTTGACAAAAGCGCTATATAAATATAATTCACTTCACTTCACTTCACACATGCTGCCTAGAACACGTTCACCCTAGAACAGTCCGGATGGTTCTTTTCCTCTGTGGTCCACAGTTTCCAAAAACAATTTCAAATGTGGAATCGTCAGACCACAGAAAACTTTTCCACTTTGCATCAGTCCATCATAGATGAGCTCAAGCACAACGGAGCGTTTCTGGGTGTTGTTGATAAATGTCTTTGGCTTTGCATTGTAGAGTTTTGACTTGCACATACAGAATTAGCGAGCAACTGTAGTTACCCGACAGTGGTTTTGTGAAGTGTTCCTAAGCCCTTTTGGTGCTATCCTTTACACACTGATGTGGCTTTTTGATGCCTGTGGGATCCAAGATTTGTAATATCATGGCTTACCTGCAGTGATTTCTCCATATTCTCTGAACCTTTTGATGGTGTTACGGAGCGTAGATGGTGAAATCCCTAAATTCCTTGCAATAGCTGCTTGATAACTGGCTTTTTAAACGTAAGATCATTGTCTCTTAAAAGTTTATTAGTTAATGAGGTCATTCGAGACAACAATCTTAACAAAACCTTATTAGTTCATGAGATCATTCGAGACAACAATCTTAACAAAACGTTATAAGTTCACGCGTTCATTCGAGACAACAATCTTAACAAAACATTATAAGTTCATGAGATCATTCGAGACAACAATCTTAACAAAACGTTATTAGTTTACGAGATCATTCGAGACAACAATCTTAACGTCATTGGTCTCAGCGAAACCTGCCTCAAACCAGACACATTTTATGTGTTAAACGAGGCATCTCCTCCTAACTATACGAATGTGCATATTGCCCGTCCCCTTAAAAGGGGTGGCGGGGGGGTCGCACTAATATACAATGAAAACATTAACCTTACCCCTAACATAAGTACTAAATATAAATAATTGGAGGTGCTTACCATGAGGTCTGTCACACCGCTGCCTCTTTTCCTGGCTGTAATCTATCGACCCCCAGGACCCTATTCGGACTTTCACTATTATGTTAGATCCACTATGGACTGAACTCTCACTATTATGTTAAATCCACTATGGACTGGACTCACACTATTATGTTAGATCCACTATGGACTGGACTCTCACACTAATATGTTAGATCCACTATGGACTGGACTCTCACACTATTATGTTAAATCCACTATGGACTGGACTCTCACTATTATGTTAGATCCACTATGGACTGGACTCACACTATTATGTTAGATCCACTATGGACTGGACTCTCACACTATTATGTTAGATCCACTATGGACTGGACTCTCACACTATTATGTTAGATCCACTATGGACTGGACTCTCACACTATTATGTTAGATCCACTATGGACTGGACTCTCACACTATTATGTTAGATCCACTATGGACTGGACTCTCACTATTATGTTAGATCCACTATGGACTGGACTCTCACTATTATGTTAGATCCACTATAGACTGGACTCTCACACTATTATGTTAGATCCACTATGGACTGGACTCTCACTATTATGTTAGATCCACTATGGACTGGACTCTCACTATTATGTTAGATCCACTATGGACTGGACTCTCACACTATTATGTTAGATCCACTATGGACTGGACTCTCACACTATTATGTTAGATCCACTATGGACTGGACTCTCACACTATTATGTTAGATCCACTATGGACTGGACTCACACTATTATGTTAGATCCACTATGGACTGGACTCTCACACTATTATGTTAGATCCACTATGGACTGGACTCTCACACTATTATGTTAGATCCACTATGGACTGGACTCTCACACTATTATGTTAGATCCACAATGGACTGGACTCTCACTATTATGTTAGATCCACTATGGACTGGACTCTCACTATTATGTTAGATCCACTATGGACTGGACTCTCACTATTATGTTAGATCCACTATGGACTGGACTCTCACACTATTATGTTAGATCCACTATGGACTGGACTCTCACTATTATGTTAGATCCACTATGGACTGGACTCTCACACTATTATGTTAGATCCACTATGGACTGGACTCTCACACTATTATGTTAGATCCACTATGGACTGGACTCTCACACTATTATGTTAGATCCACTATGGACTGGACTCTCACACTATTATGTTAGATCCACTATGGACTGGACTCTCACACTATTATGCTAGATCCACTTGATGTGGGATCTGAGTCGAGGATGTGGTTGTGATTTGTGCAGCCCTTTGAGACACTAGTGATTTAGGGCTATTTAAGTAAACACTGATTGATAAGGCAAGGATAGTGGTTTGATTTCACGGTCATGGGGACCTCAAATATGCAAAAATCAGGTCCTATCAGGTGAGAAAAGTTGCTTTTGCATTTTTGCACGTGCAAGGATCTGGTCCGGTGTGCAGTTCCAGTGGCACGTTTCCACCAGGTCCATCTCCGCAAAAGGAGCGGGAGTCCCGAGAGATGACGCTCATTTGAAAGTCAAAGTGGAAGCAGAAACAGAAGGCTTTTGTCCCAACTGGACTGGGAACCTGCGGCCGCCTATAAGAAGATGGACATGTTCCCTCCCACGACACACAGGTGAGCGTCGCATCATGGCCGCCATGGCTGTCCTCGTCACGCTGCTTCCTGTCACCTGGACCTGCACGCCCCAAAAAGCAGGTAACACTCTCCAGGTCTTCCCAGCAGTCTGAACATGGTCGCTGGGATTTTCCATCTTTGCAGATTCCAAAGGCACAACGTGGATCATATTGAGGCTACTTTGATATATATATATATATATATATATATATATATATATATATATATATATATATATATATATATATATTATATATATATATATATATATATACATATATATATATATATATATATATATATATATATATATATATATATATATATATACATATATATATATATATATATATATATGCATATATATGTAATCATATATATGGATCACATCGAGGCTACTTTGACTGCCATACATATATATATACATATATATATATGTATATATATATATATATATATATTTATTTTACCCTTTAAAATAGTTTTTAATCATATTTGTTTTTATATTGTTTTTATCGTTTTTATATTTATTTATTTTTTGTTTTTATTCAGTCATTGGTGGAGCATAATATGTATATATATTTTTTTAATTTAATTTTATTTTATTTTATTATAATTTTTTTTTACAATTGTTTTTAACATGGCTGTGCAGCACTTTGGAAACGTTATTGTTGTTTAAATGTGCTATATAAATAAAGTGGATTGGATTGGATATATATATATATATATATATATATATATATATATATATATATATATATATATATATATATAGTACTTTATTAATTGATTCAGGAGAGTTCCCTCAGGAGAAAATACATACATATATATATATATATATATATATATATATATATATATATATATATATATATATATATATATATGTAATAGCGTGATGTTGTTGCGTTATATCAGGGGTGTCCAAACTTTTTCCACTGAGGGCCGCACACTGAAAAATCTAAGTAAGCTGGGGTCATTTTCATATTTTTTTATTTTTAAAACCAATGCAATATATGTATAAAAAATATACATTTAGGCCTCCACTCAGTTATGATCCCAGGGACCCCAAAGGGTTTTGGTCCAAAAAAATATTTAAAATGTGTCATTTTTCAGTACTATTATTTTCATTATTATTCAAGTTTTAAATCTCTGGATCAACATTAGGGGGAAAAAATGGAAAAAACACAAAATATGCAATATTTTCACCCATAACTTTTTTAGGTGGAATATTTGAGATTATGTAATAATTGGAGCCTTAATTTTAGATTTTGATTCAATATTGTTTTTTGAGCAATGACACTTAAAAACAAATCACACTAAAATATTTGGGGATCCAAAAGTGTCCTACTCATTAAAGTGTTAAAAAATAAATTATAGTTTTTTTTTTACTGTTTACTTTTAGCACAATAATCTCGAGATCAACTTTAGATATATCCGTCAATTATAAATTGTATTATTGTTTATGTTTCGTTTGTTTGTTTTAGGCCCTTCTTAAAAAAAACAGCTCAGTTTTTTATATGGCAAAACACAAAATATGCAACATTTTCCCCAAAAATATCTCACAGTGGAATATTTAATGTGACATAATTGAAGCCTTGAATAAGTCAATAATTTTTTAAAGAAAGAAACATCCTGCTTTGTGTTATTAAAGAAGTGCAACATGTTCTTGTTATATTCACCTGTTTGCTCTTTTATATCACTTTTTATGTTTTTAATTTTTTTTCAATTGTATATTTAAAATGTGCTTTGGGGCCGTTAAAAATGACCTGCGGGCCGCAAATGGCCCCCGGACTGCACTTTGGACACCCCTGCGTTATATTATGAACGAGACAGGGTGTTATGTTCTATTTTAAAGTATTGGTTTTATTTTGAAGAACCGGATGTCCGGTGCCGGAAGTGACTTTGTTGTTTTTTCGGAAATTTACTTCCTCTTCTTTCGGACTTTTAATGAGGAGGTAATAGTTCTTCACTGCTCTGTGTTTCTTAGTGTAAATATTCTTTCTAAACGTTCATAATACTTTAAAATGTAAAACATCAATGTTGTACGTATAAGTTATGTGTTGTTTTAAGTATTTTATTATGCACAATTTTGTCAAATAAGGATTAGAGCGTCGACTGTTTGAAATGTTTGGTCGTAATTAGGCATGGTATTTACGCAGGTATCACTCCGCCAGAAAGTAGAGACCTGTGTACGTGTTTCGTGTTTCCAACACAGGTATGTGATTTCTGCATTATTGTTATTTATTTTTGTTATAAAACGTTTTTTTAATGTAATTTAAATTATTATTTTATATGAATGAATGTTGTTTATTTCCTCTTCTTTCTGACTTTTGATGAGGAGGTATCAGTCCGCCAGAAAGTAGAGACCTGTGTATGTCAGGTGTGTCCAAAGTGCGGCCAGAGGGCCATTTGTGGCCCCCAGCTAATTTGTTAATGGCCCCTGGCCCATTCTAAAAAACACTATAATAAAAATGTAAAACATAAAAGAGTAAACATTGAAATGTAGCAAGATAAAGTTGCAGTGTTGACAGTAATAACACAAAGCTACCTTGCGGACTTATTGACCTGCTGAAGGCTCAAATTATTTCACTGGAACAATTTCACTTTCAAATATTTGGGGGGGATAATATTGCATATTTTGTGCGAAACAGAGTTTTCTTTCACAAAAAGGGCATAAAACAAACAAAAAAGTAGGAAAAAAAGATGAAATCTTATAATCAAGAGATCTACAGACTTAAGCGTTAAAAGTAAAAAAATATAAATGTACATTTGGCTTATTTTCTAAACTCATTCTTTTTTTATTGTTATGAATTATTGACCTATTTACTTCACGTCAAATATTCCACTTTGAAATGTTTTGGGGGAGAATATTGCATAGTTTCTGTGTCTGCCATATTAATAAGGGTTTTGACATAAAGGCCATAAACATAAAAAAACAGAATTAAAAATAAATGTTATAACGACAGACAGTCCTGAAGTTGATCTCGAGATTCAAGCGTTAAATGAATATTTAGTGACTGAGACCCTTCCGGAGACCGGGGATCAAACTTGAGGAAAGCCATAAAGGTAAAAAAACAACAACTCTTGTATTGCTTTTAGAAAAGAACAATATCAAAATGGCCCCTGCATACTTTGATTTTTCAGTCTGCGGCCCTCAGTGGAAAAAGTTTGGACACCCCTGGTGTATGTGTTTCGTGTTTCCAACACAGGAGGTGGCCAATAAATGATGAAACGACGGAAACTGCCTTTAATTTGAAAAAAAAAAACAACAACTACAAAACACAGCTTAAGAATCACTACACACACGCACACACACACACATATATATATATATATATATATTTATTTACATATAAATGGCCAAATGCTGATACAAAATATTACAAAATATATGTTTTTTTAGTTATTATGAGAAAAACAACTATTTATATTTGTTGTGGCTGCTTACACCAGGTGTAAGCTGTTCTTCTGTGTTTGGTGCTTGTTCCTGTCCTGCGCTCTTATTTTGGTGGCACTTCCTGTTATGTTAAATTTTTCTCACAACTACTTTACATATCAAGCACTTTTTCCCTCACCTCTTTTCTGTTGGTGATCAAGACTATTTAAGTTGAGCAGGACTTTATTTGGAATTAATTTTCTTCCTGTCTCCTCCAGCCGCGAGTTTTTGCAATATTCCGCCATTCCGTTTCGTATTTTTCAGTTTTACTTTCATTTTTGCCTGGCCTTCCCTATGCTTTCCAGCGCCACTCATATTTGTTTGTTGGTGAGCTACATTAAATACTTTGACCCGCACCATTTTCTGCATAAACATAATGTGAATTTCCCAAAAAAAAGAAAATCTTTTGTGACGATAAAAATTGTTGATGTATTCATGGTAGTATGGACGAGATACGCTTTTGTACTTGGTATCATGACAGTGGATGTCAGGTGTAAATCCACTCAGGTGTTTATGATGATAGTGTCAATATAGAGGCGGCTTGTTTTCCACACCACTGTGACTTTAAGGCCCAGTTGGGCAGTGACCCAGGCTGTAATGTGCGCTACTGCCCCCCGCAGGCCTGGAGGGTAAAAAACATCTAAAATGTTGTCCCTGATGTGGCTTTACAGATTACATGGTGGTGTCGTGTTTCCCCAACGCCATCATCGCCAACGTGCCTGAGTGTCCTTACGGCTGGGAGATTGAGCAGCTGTCCCTGGGCGGCGTCTGCTCCAGTGGCGTGCACGGCTCAGGCTACTACCGCTTCCTCATCCCCGACCTGACACCCAGGAACCACTCCTACTGCGGCACCCAGTCTGAGGTGAGTCGTTCTGAGGTGAGTCGTTCTGACAATGAGTCGTTCTGCGGCACCCAGTCTGAGGTGAATCGTTCTGCGGCACCCAGTCTGAGGTGAGTCGTTCTGCGGCACCCAGTCTGAGGTGAGTCGTTCTGGGGCACCCAGTCTGAGGTGAGTCGTTCTGCGGCACCCAGTCTGAGGTGAGTCGTTCTGCGACACCCAGTCTGAGGTGAGTCGTTCTGCGGCACCCAGTCTGAGGTGAGTCGTTCTGGGGCACCCAATCTGAGGTGAGTCGTTCTGCGGCACCCAGTCTGAGGAGAGTCGTTCTGCGGCACCCAGTCTGAGGTGAGTCGTTCTGCGGCACCCAGTCTGAGGTGAGTCGTTCTGCGGCACCCAGTCTGAGGTGAGTCGTTCTGCGGCACCCAGTCTGAGGTGAGTCGTTCTGCGGCACCCAGTCTGAGGTGAGTCGTTCTGTGGCACCCAGTCTGAGGTGAGTCGTTCTGGGGCACCCATTCTGAGGTGAGTCGTTCTGCGGCACCCTGTCTGAGGTGAGTCGTTCTGCGGCACCCAGTCTGACGTGAGTCGTTCTGCGGCACCCGGTCTGAGGTGAGTCGTTCTGAGGTGAGTCGTTCTGCGGCACCCAGTCTGAGGTGAGTCGTTCTGCGGCACCCAGTCTGAGGTGAGTCGTTCTGCGGCACCCAGTCTGAGGTGAGTCGTTCTGCGGCACCCAGTCTGAGGTGAGTCGTTCTGCGGCACCCAGTCTGAGGTGAGTGGTACTGGACTGAGTTGCACTGCGGCACCCAGTCTGAGGTGCGTCCCACTGTGTGTAGCAGGAAGTAGCCGCATACAAGTCGTTTCACGCTACTTGGAACAGTTGGCGGAGGTCTGAGGCGTGGAGCGTTTGAGAAACACAGCAAAAGTTGAAAGAAATATCTGGCCCACACAGTCAGACCATGGCTGTGAGACCACGCTGTGATGTTTGGACTGCTGCCGCACACCCAAACAAGGTCATGGTGGGGGGGAGGCGGTCCACTCACTTTGACCTGCCAATCGCCACAAATACTCATGCTTGAACCTGGGCTTTAAAGTCTCACATGTCACCTTTGTCAAAGTGCAAATCGGGGACCATTTTGGATGCCCCTGTGCCTTTTTTGTTGGCCCTCGGTCTTGGTGACTCGTGCCAACTTTTTGTCTCCTTCCAGTTCTAGAAATATTCTCTGTCAATACATTCAAGTAAATCTAGCTCCGCCCCTTCAGTGAGCACACTACTGAGCTTGGTGCCCTCATAGGAGGTCTGGGCCATAAATGATAACATATATATGTTATAAATGGTAACATATATATGTTATAAATGATAACATATATATGTTATAAATGATAACATATGTATGTTATAAATGATAACATATATATGTTATAAATGATAACATATATATGTTATAAATGATAACATATATATGTTATAAATGATAACATATATCGCGATAGCCATTTAGTCAATATCAATACAAAAATGAGTTTGATTAAACCTTTAAAATATTTATCGGAAAAAAGGTGAAGTATTGAAGCAAGATTGGTTGCATGAACAAAGGCACTCGCTCTCTGGTAACCTAGCAACGCAGGAAGTGATGACTGATCAGTGGGAGGGACACTGACAGCCAATCAGGTGACAGTATCAACTATCAGTTTGGTTGTCTGGCGGATGATTGAGTGAGAAGAGAACGTCAACATGCAGAAAGTGTGGATTCAAAAGGAAAAGTCACCTTGACAGGTTTTTTATTTTTTTCCTGTAAATGATGCCAGCTGCTCGCACCTACCGAGACCGCCAATACCACACCACCTTAGCCGCGCTCACCCTTTAGAGCACAGCTGTAACTTCTTGCCACTAAACCTGCAGAAAATAGTTCTTCTCCTCGTCCGTATTTTCCATAGGTCATCGAGAATATCGACCGATATAATAATAATATTCAAATAGGTACTGCAGAACAAATAAAATCCTTTCCAGAGTTTAATTAAAACAACGTGGAAAATTCATGTTACACAGCTGTTATTTCCTAGCACTAAACCTGAAGACAATAGTCTCAGGTTTCTATGTTTACATCTTCACACTATTTTGTTACACTTTGTTATACATTTTTTAAATATTCCTTATTCTTGCATCTTCATTTTAAGAGATTATTGTTAAGTGTTCAATGTAATTTTACTATTCTGTTGATATTTTTTGAGTGTTTTGCACTCACTCTGTGTTGACGTTTCCTTTCTGCCTTAATAGTCGAGGTATTATAATCAGAGGAAAGTTACATTTACAATAAGATATATCTTTTTCCATTTGTCATAAAAACTTTAAATAATTATCGACATCAAGTAGTTTGATTGGTTGAGGTGTTCCTGCCAGTACATCCCAGGTGTTTAAGGAGTAGTTGATTGGTTGAGGTGTCCCTGCCAGTACATCCCAGGTGTTTAAGGAGTAGTTGATTGGTTGAGGTGTCCCTGACAGTACATCCCAGGTGTTTAAGGAGTAGTTGATTGGTTGAGGTGTCCCTGCCAGTACATCCCAGGTGTTTAAGGAGTAGTTGATTGGTTGAGGTGTCCCTGCCAGTACATCCCTGGTGTTTAAGGAGTAGTTGATTGGTTGAGGTGTCCCTGCCAGTACATCCCAGGTGTTTAAGGAGTAGTTGATTGGTTGAGGTGTCCCTGCCAGTACATCCCTGGTGTTTAAGGAGTAGTTGATTGGTTGAGGTGTCCCTGCCAGTACATCCCAGGTGTTTAAGGAGTAGTTGATTGGTTGAGGTGTCCCTGCCAGTACATCCCAGGTGTTTAAGGAGTAGTTGATTGGTTGAGGTGTCCCTGACACTACATCCCAGGTGTTTAAGGAGTAGTTGATTGGTTGAGGTGTTCCTGACACTACATCCCAGGTGTTTAAGGAGTAGTTGATTGGTTGAGGTGTTCCTGACACTACATCCCAGGTGTTTAAGGAGTAGTTGATTGGTTGAGGTGTCCCTGCCAGTACATCCCTGGTGTTTAAGGAGTAGTTGATTGGTTGAGGTGTCCCTGCCAGTACATCCCTGGTGTTTAAGGAGTAGTTGATTGGTTGAGGTGTCCCTGCCAGTACATCCCAGGTGTTTAAGGAGTAGTTGATTGGTTGAGGTGTCCCTGCCAGTACATCCCAGGTGTTTAAGGAGTAGTTGATTGGTTGAGGTGTCCCTGACACTACATCCCAGGTGTTTAAGGAGTAGTTGATTGGTTGAGGTGTTCCTGACACTACATCCCAGGTGTTTAAGGAGTAGTTGATTGGTTGAGGTGTTCCTGACACTACATCCCAGGTGTTTAAGGAGTAGTTGATTGGTTGAGGTGTCCCTGACACTACATCCCAGGTGTTTAAGGAGTAGTTGATTGGTTGAGGTGTCCCTGACACTACATCCCAGGTGTTTAAGGAGTACTTGATTGGTTGAGGTGTCCCTGACACTACATCCCAGGTGTTTAAGGAGTAGTTGATTGGTTGAAGTGTTCCTGACAGTACATCCCAGGTGTTTAAGGAGTAGTTGATTGGTTGAGGTGTCCCTGACAGTACATTCCAGGTATTTAAGGAGTAGTTGATTGGTTGAGGTGTCCCTGACAGTACATTCCAGGTATTTAAGGAGTAGTTGATTGCTTGAGTTGTCCCTGACAGTACATACCAGGTGTTTAAGGAGTAGTTGATTGGTTGAGGTGTCCCTGACAGTACATCCCAGGCAAAGACCCCAAGTACGTCTTCTACAACTGGGTGGTGTCCAACGACACGTCGCTGACTCTCCGGAACCAGCCGGTCAACTACACCTTCAGCTGCGTGTACCCAGCCTCCTACCTGGTCAACAACGCCGTCTTCAGCCAGAGGTAATATCCCGTCCGCCCACCCGCCCGCCGCCGCAGGTGATGAAGTTGTTGACACAAAGACTGGCAGTGTTTGGACTCCACCGTCTGCTTCTTCCAGAGTGGCGACCGTCTACGTCAGCAACGGCACCTCAGGCACGTTTATGTCCCAGTTGTCTCTGGGTGTGTTCACGGTGAGTCCCGACCACCCCCGTGCACGCCGGGCCGAGGTCAGAGGTGAAATGAATATGTTCTCCAGAACGCCAAGTTTTTGTACGCCAAGGAGGCGCCCTACGTGATCGACACCTCCGAGATCGGCTCGGACGTCTTCATCGGCGTGGAGGCCAAAGGACTCAGCGGCAGGTTCAAAGTGGTCATCGCCAACTGCTGGGCCACGCCCACACCTTACTCCACCGACAGGAAGAGGTGGAGCCTCATCATCAACAGGTACCTTCGCCACAATCTTACTTTTTTGTCTAGGTGAAGTGTGAAGTGAAGTGAATTATATTTATATAGCGCTTTTTCTCTAGTGACTCAAAGCGCTTTACAGAGTGAAACCCAATATCTAAGTTACATTCAAACCAGTGTGGGTGGCACTGGGAGCAGGTGGGTCAAGTGTCTTGCCCAAGGACACAACGGCAGTGACTAGGTTGGCAGAAGCGGGAATTGAACCTGCAACCCTCAAGTTGCTGGCACAGCCGCTCTACCAACCGAGCTAAACCGTGTGACAAGATGATCCAGCAGAGACAGTGAAGGTTTGATATTCAATTGGTGTGAAGAATTACTTTTAAATCACTAATCCTTGTCTCCATGGCGACAAATAAAGTAAGTTTCTTACAAGTACCATTATCACTGGAGGACGAGGAATAGCTAAACATGCTTCACTATTCACCGTAGCTCACTGGCGTCAAAATGTAAACAAACACCATGGGTTGATCTACACCTGACATCCACTGTAATGATACCAAGTACAATAGGGTATTTAGTCGATACTACACTGATTGTCTATTTTTTTATCGTCACTAAATGTATTAATTCCTATTATGCTTATAAAGTCAGTAAATACGTCCCTGAACACATGAGGACTTTGAATATGACCAATGTATAATCCTGTAACTACTTGATATCAGATCGACACCTAAATGTGTGGTATCGTCCAAAACTAATGTCAAGTATCACAGAAGAGAAGAATAAGTGATTATTACATTTGAACAGAAGTGTAGATAGAACATGCTAGAAGAGAAAATAAGCAGATATTAACAGTAAATGAGCAAGTGTATTAATAATGCATTTTTTACAGTTTGTCCTTCATAATGTGTAGAAAATAATAGGTGTATAAAGGACACAATGTGTTACTGCAGACTAATTAGGAGTCTTTGTTTGTTTACTTGCTACTAAAAGACAATTTGTTTAGTATTTTATTGACGGACTAAATGACAATAATAAACATATGTTTCATGTACATTAAATTTTTTTGTTACAATAAAGACAATAATGACATTTTTGTGGTCCCCTTTATTTGGAAAAGTATGGAAATACATGTTGGTACCAGGACCAAAGTATTGGTGTGTAGACAACACTAAAGCAGACCAGGGAGAGGTACAGTAAAGCAGGACTGTGACTTCTCTTCCACTCAAGGTAAAACAAAGCAGTAAAATAAAGACTTCAAATGCTGCACATTGGAACAATTCTGTGGAAATGATAGCTTTCAAAGAAAGTGAGCAGTGGAAATGACAAATGAGGTTGTTGCGTTTTAATTTTAGCTTCATTTAGTGTTATGGTCCGTGACTTAAGTGTGATTAATGACTGTGTAGATACGCTGAGGTCAAGTCCAAGTCTTCTTCAAAGTGCTTTTGAAACTCCTCAGATGTTCAGCTAAGATGAAATGTTTTGTCAAGAGGATTATTTCAACATGTACATTTACAGAATGTGCTTGTTCTATTTTGGGTCCAAGTAAGCAAAGAAAACAATCACAAGTAAGGCTATTTTGAAGTTATCATGCCATGATTTGACCTCTCCCGTGGGAATAGATGTTCCTCCATGTGGCCCCTGGGCTAAAATGTAGTTGACCCCCCGCTTTATTTTATCAAGGTTTATTTGATAGAAAATAGCAAAAATTCTACTTGCCATTGTCTCCATTACTTTTGATTGACCTTCTTTGTCCCTCTTTCAACCTTTTTTACCTTTATATTCTTTTTTTATTGTGTTAACCTTCTATTGAACTTTTTTTAAACCTTTTATTTACCTTCTATCAAACATCCATCCATTTTTTACCACTTATTCCATTTGGGGTCGCGGGGGGCACTGGTGCCTATCTCAGCTACAATCGGGCGGAAGGCGGCGTACACCTTGGACAAGTCGCCACCTCATCGCAGTCTATCAAACATATTTAACTTTTTTATATTCCTTTTTATATTGTGTTTACCCTCTTTTTTCTTCTATCAAACCTTTTTTTACATTTAATTTACCTTTGATATTCCTTTTTTTATCGTGGTTACCTTTAACTTTAACATTTTTTAAACCTTTTGTTTACTTTCTATTAAACTTATTTTCCTTTTCATATAACACTTTTTTTATCTTGTATTTACCTTCTATTTATACTTATTTTATCTTTCATTTACCTTTTTTCACTTTCTATTTAATCCATCCATTTTTTACCGCTTATTCCCTTTGGGGTCTGGTGCCTATCTCAGCTACAATTCTGTGAATTCTGCCTAGCAACAAGAATAATGTTTCACGTCCAAACTCCGCCAGCTGCCCGTCTGACGACACGG
>NC_084618.1:8716391-8771391 GCF_033978795.1 Nerophis ophidion | reverse complement strand
AGCCGGCAACGTCAGCGCACTA
Organism: Nerophis ophidion; assembly: GCF_033978795.1. Lineage (NCBI taxonomy): Eukaryota > Metazoa > Chordata > Actinopteri > Syngnathiformes > Syngnathidae > Nerophis > Nerophis ophidion. Next base: position 8,771,369 of record NC_084618.1, on the reverse strand, counting down.
TTGGAGATGGCTTTCCACGCTTTGATACCTTGGCAACATGCTGGAGAGAAGCATGTCTGCACGGGCCTTCTCCGCCACCAGCTGATTGGTTCTATCCGCCACCACCTCCTCCAAGTGATTTGCATATTTCTCCAGCTTGTCCACCATGTTGTCCAGGATATTTGCATGGCTGCAGGAGAGAACACTTCACCGTGAGGTAAAACTGAAAGCTATGCACATAAAAGATGAATACAATGTTAGAAATAACCATATTATTAAATCCATCCATCTATTTTCTCCCCCTATTGGGGTCCAGGTCATGGTTTCAGCCCAGACTTCCAAGGTTTCGGCTACCTCTTCCAGTCACCCTGGGAAGACACCAAGGCATTCCGAGGCCAGCTGAAAGACATAACACCTCCAGCGTCTGCCGGTCTAATCTGTGCCCGTAACACCTCACCATGGAGGCGCCCAGGAGACCTCAAAAGATCCTTCTCAAATTGAAGGCGGATTCAAACGACTGCACTTTCTCCCAAAATGCAACCACTGTTTGCACTTTCACTTTCAACCTCAGGAAGGAGTGGCACATGACACAGGAGAGCTCCATAACCCCAGAGCCTATGATAGTTCTGCTCCCACTAATCAAGGCTCCTCTTAAATCAGACGTGCCATGGAGGGACTCAGCGCAAACATCTACCAATGGGGACTAAACAATGGAGTGCCTGCATGTAATGGTGGAGTGCCTGCACGGAGACAAAAGACAACAGACCTCTTGAAGCTGACACCCCGCTCGAGAGAGGTAAGCGCAAGAGTGATTTCAAGGAGCACATTTTTCACTCCAAGTTCTTCCAACATGAAAGATCCTTATCCTATCAGGTTAGGTGTATCCATACTACAGAGGAAACCCATTGCAGCTGCTTGTTTTTGCAATTTTGCTCTTTCGGTCACTACCTTAAGCTTGAGGGTAAAAACCTACATGGACCAGGAAATTCATAATCTGTGCCGTCTGCTTCAGCTTTCTCTTCAACACGACGGTCCGGTGATGACACATTGTCCGCTTCTTTGCAGACGCTGCATCAATCTGCCCCTTGATCTCACTAGCAAGCTTTAGCTCATTGGTAAACAAGCTCACGGGACACTTGAACTCCTCCAGACTTCACTCCCACCATGGCCTCTGCAAACTGCCCCCACTCATCACTGATAGTCACAGGCAATCAGGAACAAATGCACCGCAAATCTAAGAGCTCGTCATGGGGTATCAGGCCTGTTTGCAGACGTGGAAGATCAGGACTCTTAGGTTGTTGATACATGTTGTTCTTTGTCGACCTGGAGCTTTCTTTCCTACTAGTTTTCCTGTTTACATCAGTTTTTCTAAGCTGTCTTTTCTAATGATATGTCCGAGGAATTTTAGCTGCCTACTTCGAATCTTTGCAATTAGATCTCTTCTTGTTTTAGCCTTTGCCAATACCTCTTCATTACTTTTCTTTTCCGTCCATGAACCACATTTCAGTTGCCTCTAATTTTCTCAGTTGTTGATTGTTTAAAATCAAGCATTCACAGCCATAAAGTAGAACAGACCATATGTACGATTTGCAGACTCTGAGTTTGGTGTCCATTGAGATGTTTCAATTTTAAATATACTGTAAGACTCGTTTTGTTGAAGCCGTCTTTAGACATGGCAATCCTTTTTGTTTATCTCTTGTCCACACCTCCCACCAAATGTTTCTGTGACACCCAGGTATTTGAATTGATCCACTTGTTTTATTGTCTTGTTACATGTGAGGTTACATGCAGGTGGATGTGGTTTCTTGGAAACTCTTTTGTTGAGGTTTAAAGCCAGTCTGTTCGCTTCACCGTGGGCTACTACTGTATTCAGGATGTTCCGTAGTTTTTCTTCAGAGTCTGCCAGTAGCACAATGTCATCTGCATATCTGAGGTTGTTAACATTAATTCCTCCCTATTTTTCTACCATCTTGATGATTGGTGTTGCGTAAGATCATCTCACTGTAGATGTTAAACAGATCAGGAGATAGTACACAACCTTGTCAAACACCCCTTTGAATGGATTGGAATTGACTGCATTCACCATCCATTCAGAGTTCTTGTTCCCAGTACAGATTAATTGAAGAGATAAGAGCTCAAACTAGACCCCCTGAGCCTAAAGTGATGTTGACTAAAATGATGTAGAGAACTTGAGACAAAGGGCAGCCTTGGCAGAGGCCAATGTTCACTGTGAACAGGCTGGACTGACAATGCCAACCAGGATCCTGCTCTACCTGTACAAAGACTAAATGACTCACAGTAGCATGACACAAATCCATTTACTCCCTTTGGTAGGCCATTTTTAGATTGGACCTGAAACTATTCTCAGGGCAGTGAATTGATCGCAACTGGACCAGTTATGATTTTATTGTTGTTTAATGGCCATCAAGACTTTTGTATCATTCCACCTTTTCTCAGGGTTTTTATTAGGTCATTTTAACAAGTTACTTTCTTTCCAATTGTTATTGACTACAATGGACTTCCAATTAGTGGTTATGGCGCCACCTGTTGCTCGGGCATAAGCCTGCCAGTCTGGGAACACCTTTCATTGACCCCAAAGTGGTGTTAAAGAAGCAGAGGTATTATATTAGGACAATCAATGGAGGAACCTGTCTGGGCTGGATTCCTTCAGATGTCTCAATATGGACCTAAACGGCGGTCGGTGGTCTGGGTTTTCGTTCCAGCAGACTCTGAGCAGTGAGTTGATGTTTTCATCACACAGTTCGGACAGCTCAGGTCTGATGGGTTCCCCGTGTAAGGGCCCCCGCAGCCTGGTGATGATCTCTGAGGGGGAAGAAGAAGATGATTGTAACCCCTCAGAGAGACTGAGAGAAACATTTGAAAAGCAACCTTTCGGCAGAAGGTTGAGGTCATGGTACGGTCCATTCCTGGAGTTGTACATGAGCTCCCACAGGATGATGGCAAAGCTAAACACGTCTGCTTTTGGCGTTCCCTTCACAGGGTGGTCGGCTTGTCTCAAAAGTTCAGGCGCTGTCCAGTACAACCCTGGAAAAAGCCAGCACATAAAGAACTGGTATGTGATACTTCAGTAAGAACATCAAGAATTCTTTATGAAACCTCAACTTTTTTCTGCCAAAACCCGACCCCCCGCTCTGACCTTCGTATGTGAAACTTTCCGGATAGACTAGCTTGCCTTTGCTGCCATATTTAAACTCCCACAGTCCAAATCCGGAGAGTTTAACCTGCAGCCGGCTGTCCACCATGCAGGTGCTGGTCTTGAGGTTGCCGTGAAACTTGAGGCTGCTCTTGTGAATGAAGTCCATGCCCTAGAGGACCAACCCAAATGCTTGTAGCTCCGATTCTTGTATTTGTGTTATTTGTAAAGAAGTAGACCTACATTGACAATGTCGTAGGCAAACGAGAGCTTGAACATCCCATCCAGCTCAACGTCTGAGGCCTTCAAGACATCCTGCCAAAAAACAAGAAACAGTTTGAGGACCTAAGTGAGCGTTGACGCCCCCTACTGGCAGCACAACTGACCCTCAGACTGCCTTTCCTGCAGTACTGCGTGACAAGACACACATTTGGCGCCTCCACGCACGCCCCGAAGAACTGCACCAGGTTCTCGTGCTTCATCTCTTTCATCTGCCATGGTGGATGTGGATGTGATTAGCATGATCGTATAGAAGGATGAGGACACTTTTGAAGTGGTGAATGTTACCGTGTTGAACTCGGCAAGGACTGAGGGTCTTTGGAGGTTGTCACAAACGTGGTCCTTCAAGTACTTGATGGCCACTTGGTTTCCCTGTGTGCAGTCACATGTTCTTCATGTACAAAAGCCAAAAGCAGTGAAGTTGTCACCTTGTGTGAATGCTAAATAAACAGAGAACACAACAAATCCTTTTCAACTTATATTCAATTGAATAGACTGCAAAGACAAGATATTTAACGTTGGAACTGGTAAACTTTGTTATTTTTTTGCAAATATCAGCTCATTATGAATTTGATGCAAGCAACATGTTTCAAAAAAGCTGGCAGCTTCCGTGAAATGCTCACTCATTCACAAACAAGGACGGGCCGAGGGTCACCAATTTGTCAACAAATGCCTGAGCAAATTGTTGACAAACAACGTTTCTCAACCGGCTTTCGCAAGGAATTTAGGGATTTCACCATCTACGTTCCGTAATATGATCTAAAGGTTCAGAGAATGTGGAGAAATCACTGCAGGTAAGCCATGACATTACACACCTTCCATCCCTCAGGCGCTACTGCATCAAAAAGCCACATCGGTGTGTAAAGGAAATCACCACATGGGATCAGGAAGAGTTTAGAAAAACACTGTCAGTAACTACAGTTGGTCGCTACATCTGTAAGTGCAAGTTAAAACTCTACTATGCAAAGCCAAAGACATTTATCAACAACACCCAGAAATACTTCTTTGGGCCCGAGCTCATCTAAGTGTTCTGTGGTCTGACGAGTCCACATTTCAAATAGTTTTTGGAAACTGTGGATGTCTTGTCTTCTGGACCAAAGAGGAAAAGAACCATTCGGACTGTTCTAGGGTGAAAGTGTGCTAGGCAGCATGTGTGATGGTATGGGGGTGTATTAATGGTCAAGGCATGGCTAACTTACACATTTGTGAAGGCACCATTAATGCTGAAAGGTACATACAGATTTTGGAGCAACATATGTTGCCATCCAAGCAACGTGATCATGGACGCCCCTGCTTATTTCAGCAAGACGATGCCATCATTCATAGTAAAAGAGTGCGGGTACTAGACTGGCCTGCCTGTAGTCCAGACAATGAAAATGTGTGAAGGCTAAAATATGAGGCGGGAGACTGTTGAACAACTTAAACTGTACATCAAGCAAGAATGGGAAAGAATTCCACTTCAAAAATGTGTCTCCTCAGTTCCCAAACCTGCACTGAGTGTTGTTCAAAGGAAAGGCCATGTAACACACTGGTAAAAATGCCTTTTTTTCAAGGTGTTGCTGCCATTACATTCTAACTTCATGATTATTTGCAAAGTTTCTCAGTGTGAACGTAAAATATCTTGTCCTTGCAGTCTATTCAATTGAATATAAGTTGAAAAGGATTTGTTGTATTCTCTTTTAATTTAACATTTTCACAAGGTGACAACTTTACTACTTCTGGCTTTTGTAGACTAACCTAACTGTCTACTGATGGTCAAGTTTATACTTAATGATGATGCCTTTTTAGAACTTGCCTTTTGCGGGGAAAGGGTTTTCCCTAGAGTGTTGGGGTGGTACCTGGTAGAGACCGATGGTGGAGTAGATGCGTTCTTTGCCCGTCTTGTCCCTCAGGCCATAGCTTTTGGTAGACAAGGTGGAGTAGGAGCCTCCACTCCCACTCTGGCTCCTTGTGGTGCTGAAGGACAATCCCTGCAGACCCTGCATGGAGGGCACACCAACCACATCGAACATGGGTCGTGTGCATTGCTTGGTCATGGAGGACACACCAACCAGACCGAACATGGGTCGAGTGCATCGCTGGGTCAAGGTGTACAAGGTTGGGTCCGTACCGTCGCTTCCCTGATGATGCTGATGTCACTGTAGTTGATGAGCCACCAGCGCGAGTCCTCCAGTCTCGTCTGGAGTCGCAGTTTTTGCAGGACCAGGACGCCGATGCCCAACACGGACAGCACGCCAATGACAGGGAAGGTGACCAGGAGACCCATCAGCACGATATCTGGGACCAAAATGCTCCCTGTCAAAAATTCACCCGATGCGGTCTTTCACTGGACTGTACCATTGCTCAGCCATTCACAGAGCTCGTTGTTGAAACCACACTCTGGGTTGTCAGACGGAGGTCTTCCTTTGGGCCAAACCACAGAACTAAACATGGCCGTTGGTCTGAAAGCATGTGATCCGATAAATACTTGTGTGAATCTCCCTGAACTTGACTGAGACGGTTACCGGATTCTCTTGATGTTGCTGTCAAAATTGAGGATGGGCACGAACGCGGCGGTGCCCGTTGTGTACTGCAGGTCGTAGATGGAATAGTCCAGGTTTCTTTCCCCGTCTTCGTCAAAGTGTACCAGTCCAGAAGCTCCTGCAAAAGAACGTGGACACAGCTTGGCATGAGAGCCCACTTGATGCACGCAAAGGTTGAAGTTTCAAGCTGCCGGCTACCGTAGAAGCGAAAACTGTTCTTGTTTCTTAATGTCTGCAAAATCTGACGACCGTCACGAGGATCCTTGCCGTCCTTTAAGACCTCCTTCAAGGCCATGGCGTAAAGCAGCACGGCGTCGTGCAGGTAGACCGAGTAGGTGCTGACCTGGAACGACCCAGTCAACATGCGAGGTCTTCCCCCTCAAACGTTCCAAAGGGTCAGTACCTCTCTCTCAGACGTCAGGTTGCTCAGGAACGGCGGCCCTTTGAGTCTCTCGAAAACCTGCTTGAAGAAGTCATAGTACTCGTAGCCTTCGTACAACCTCTGGCCGATGATGAAGGCCATGTCGAAGGCTCGGGGGGCCGCTTGGTTGATGCGGCTGCTCAGGCTATGTTTCCACATGTTGTCCTGCTCAGTCAAGAAGATTGACATACAAGCAAGTTAGCAAAATGGTTCATTCGCAGATAAACTGCTAACTTAATTCCAAACTTGGAGCGTAAAGCCCCCAAAGAGTTGCTAGTGCTAATTCACACATTGGGTAGGCTGGCTAACAAATTTTTATAAGTGTTGTGACGTCCGCATAAAGTACTTTTAGCCATGTTGTACATGCTTGCTAAAACTTAACTAAAACTTTATGAACACCGTCGTGGATGTTGCTGTGTAAGAATTAGCAAGGTGGCTAACAGGCTAACGCTTTACTAAAACTATATGAGCACTGTCGTGCATGTAGCTTTGTAAGAATTAGCAAGGTGGCTAACAGGCTGAAGCTTTACTAAAACTATATGAGGACTGTCGTGGATGTTGCTGTGTAAGAATTAGCAAGGTGGCTAACAGGCTGAAACTTTACTAAAACTTTATGAGGACTGTCGTGCATGTTGCTTTGTAAGATTTAGCAAGGTGGCTAACAGGCTAACGCTTTACTAAAACTATATGAGCACTGTCGTGGATGTTGCTGTGTAAGAATTAGCAAGGTGGCTAACAGGCTAAAGCTTTATTAAAACTTTATGAGCACTGTCGTGCATGTTGCTTTGTAAGAATTAGCAAGGTGGCTAACAGGAAGTCGGTCACATACAAGTCTTGAATAGAACACATCTTTGGAAATATTACGGAATATACCAAGTTTGTCGGTTTTGTTTTGCTTGAAAGACAGACTACTTTTAAAGTATTCTCCACCGTTGTTGGGTCAAATGCAGAGAATAATTTGTCCACCCCCAGTGTGTGTGTGAGACAATCATTGCTACTTTAACTTTGTTATTACTTAACAACAACTAGCATGTCTGCAGTTAATGTTGCTGATGCAAGAGTAACCCATATTATTTTGTTGAATTATGCTACTTGGCGGACTTCCATGAGTAAGTCAAATGTTTTTTTTATGGTTTGGTTTGTTTGACAATATGACCTGGTCCCTTTCACAATATGACCTGGTCCCTACACACCGGAGCTCTTGTAAAAAGAGCTCAGCAGCGCATGCACTTTTTGCATTGGGATGAATAGAGCACAGCTCCCTCCCCCCCGTTCTCAGCACATTCTACAGAGCCACTATAGAGACCAACTGCATCTCTGTCTGGACTGGAGCCTGCAGTGCCTGAAAGATCCAGGAGATGGCAAAAAGCCGCTGCCTGACCAGGGCTTACAAAATCTGCACAGACCCCCCCCCCACCCACCAAAGACTGTTTTCACTGCTGGACTCTAGAAAGAGGTAACGCAGCCTCTGAAGCAGAACCTCCAGGTTCTGTAACAGCTTCTTCCTTCAGGGTGTAAGACTCTTGAACGCATCATAATAATCCCCTCAATTCTCCCCCAAAATGGATTAACTCGCTGGAATAAAGCATTGTCCACACCTTTATAACTCAGGACTTTGGGAAGGCCGTTCTAAAACCTTCATTCTAGCCTGATTCAGCCATTCCTTTACTACTTTTGAAGTAAGTGTGGGGTCATTGTCCTGTTGGAACACCCAACTGCGCCCAAGACCCAACCTCCGGCCTGATGATTTTAGCTTGTCCTGAACAATTTGGAGCTACCGTATTTCCTTGAATTGCCGCCGGGTATATAGTATGCGCCTGCCTAGAATTACTGCCGGGTCAAACTCGTTTCGCAAAATATTATTTTTATTAGCGCATGTCTAGAATTTCCGGCGGCTCAAACTCGTTTCGCAAAATCATTAGCATATGCCTAAAATTTCCGCTGGTTCAATCTCGTCACGTCACGAGTGACACTTCACCTGTCATCAATTTCAAAATGTAGGAAGCTGATTTCAATCATTTGAAATCATATAAAGGGAAGAAGATTAAGAGCTATTCAATAGGATTTAAGGTCCAAGCTATTGAATATGCTAAAAAGAACAGTAAGCAGCTATGTTTTATTAATATACCGTAGCTGCGTGTGTCAAATATGAGTCATTAAATGACTCCCGCCTCCTGGTGGTAGAGGGCGCTAGTGATCCTTCTTGCGACTACTCGGCTGCAGAAGAAGTGACAACAAGCAGCAAGAGTGAGCAGCGTGTGTTTATGACACGCGTGCCTTTATTTTTTTTTTCCTCTCGCTTGCACTTTTAACATGGAGGATTACATATCTAAAATAAAACACTTTTCTAAACTGGACTTTAATAAAGGAAGATCTCCATCGACACAGAGAGACTTTTAAAACTGAAGAAAGATAAGGAAGACTTCTATAAACAAGTAATCGATGCTTTTGATCAGAAGGAGCTGCGCATGGACTTCATTTATAAGTAAAGGTAAGACCATGATAAAGTTTTTTTAATTAAATGTGCTTTTCATGATGGTATCCTTACATCACACTCAAATTTATAAACGCAGGCCTAAATTTACCGCATGCCGTTGGTAAACGCCGGAGTGAGAAGAGGTTTTAAATTCGTTAGCCCACCGGCGGAAATTCAAGGAAATACGGTAATCCTCCTTTTTCATTGTCCCATTTAAAGCAGCAGTTCCTTTAGCAGGCCCAGAGCATAATACCACCACCACCATGCTTGACTATAGGAATGGTGTTCCTGGGATTAAAGGCCTCACCTTTTCTCCTCCAAACATATTGCTGGGTGTTGTGGCCAAACAGCTGACTTTTTGTTTCATCTGAACACAGAAGGTCTTATCTTTGTCCTTGTGGTGTCAGATGAAACAAACATATATTTGGAGGAGAAAAGGTGAGGCCTTTAATCCCAGGAACACCAGGCCTACCGTCAAGCATGCTGGCGGTAGTATTATGGGCTAGACACCGTGTAAAATAAATTCCAGGTGTAGAAAGTAGTGAAAATGTCCAAATGACTGCAGCTTACCTAGTGTATCGTTCCGGAGAGTTCTTCGTTTTGTCTCCTCATTGTACACGAAGAAAAGAGTGTCATCGTCAAGGTTGTACTCACCACGTCGCCACTGACCTCAAAATGTTGCACCAGGAAGAAGACGTAGTCGCCGCCCATCAGGCCCTGGCGCTCTGCCTCCATCAGCAGAGCGACGGAGTCCTCTCTGTTGGTCACGACCACGATCACTAAGCACACACACACACACACACACACATACACACACACACGTGGCGGCGTCAAGGAGGCGGGTGGAGTTGGCCGCCAGCGACGCCGCGCTCACCTCTGGCCACGGTGGCGATGTACGTGACGTGGCGAGACACCAGCTGCGGGTCGCTGGTGTCGAACTTGACGGCCGCCGTCAGCGTGAACTTGGACCGCAGCGGCGTCTCCACGGTTTTCCACAGAGCGTCCACTTTGTCCCAGGTGTTGGAATCCAGCCCGCCGCCAATCATGGCCACGTGGGTCCAGCCGAAGAAGTCCAGGGTCCGGGTCAGGACCTCGGCGCTCCTCTTGAGGGGCGGCACCAGGTTGACGTAGGAGTCGTAGACGCCGGTGTCGTCCATCTTGGAGGACTGGCCCACGAAGCCGAACATGGGGATGCTCCACGCCGAGGCGATGAGGCCGGTTACCTTGGCAACAAGCGAGCAGATGTCACCTGATGGGGGCGGGGCTTTGAAACTGCTTACATACTGTAAATTACCTTTTGCGCTTTATTCATTTATTTATCGGTTTAGCTCGGTTGGTAGAGCGCCCGTGCCAGCAACTTGAGGGTTGCAGGTTCGATTCCCGCTTCCGCCATCCTAGTCATTGCCGTTGTGTCCTTGGGCAAGACACTTTACCCACTAGCTCCCAGTGCCACCCACACTGGTTTGAATGTAACTTAGATATTGGGTTTCACTATGTAAAGCGCTTTGAGTCACTAGAGAAAAAGCGCTATATAAATATAATTCACAAATTCACATTTTATTATGTGTTGTCAACTTTCTACTTTTTTTATGTCCATACCAATATGTTGGTACCGAACCAGTACCAAAATGTATTTCCATACATTTCTAAATAAAGAAAACCACAAGGAAATGTCATTATTGTCTTTATTTGAACAAAAAAAATCTTAGGGTACATGAAACATACGTTTATTATGTGGTGGTACAGCTCGGTTCCAGGTTCGATCCCCGCTTCCGCCATGCCTAGTCACGCTTCTCCCACTGCCACCCACACTGCTTTTAATAGAACTTATATATATATATATATATATATATATGTAGGTGTGGGAAAAATCACAAGACTACTTCGTCTCTACAGAAGTGTTTCATGAGGGGTTCCCTCAATCATCAGGAGATCTGATGATTGAGGGAACCCCTCATGAAACAGTTCTGTAGAGATGAAGTAGTCTTGTGATTTTTTTCCCACACCTACATATTGCGCTCTACCACGGTATCGAGCACTATTCTCTGGATAATCCAATCAAGATATATATATATACTTGAGGGCAAAGGTGGGTAGAGTAGCCAGGAATTGTACTCAAGTAAGAGTACTGTTACTTTAGAGATGTATTACTCAACTAAAAGTAAGAAGTAGTCACTCAAATATTTATTTGAGCAAAAGTAAAAAGTATGTTGTGAAAAAACTACTCAAGTACTGAGTAACTGATGAGTAACCTGCTTGTTTAATGATGACGGCAACAAGTAATGCACAACAATAGCAACGAGCAAATTCAGAGCCAGGAATATCTCTTAAGCAGCTAAAAGAATAATATATATTAAAAATTAGTACATTAAAATAAAATAAGGCACATTGAGCCACAATAACTTAACAGCAACGAGGCTCAGTAGGCATTCAATGATTGATTGATTGATTGATACTTTTATTAGTAGATTGCACAGTACAGTACATATTATTAGTAGATTGCACAGTACAGTACATATTATTAGTAGATTGCACAGTACAGTACATATTATTAGTAGATTGCACAGTACAGTACATATTAGTAGATTGCACAGTACAGTACATATTAGTAGATTGCACAGTACAGTACATATTATTAGTAGATTGCACAGTACAGTACATATTATTAGTAGATTGTACAGTACAGTACATATTAGTAGATTACACAGTACAGTACATATTATTAGTAGATTGCACAGTACAGTACATATTATTAATAGATTGCACAGTACAGTACATATTATTAGTAGATTGCACAGTACAGTACATATTATTAGTAGATTACACAGTACAGTACATATTATTAGTAGATTGCACAGTACAGTACATATTATTAGTAGATTGTACAGTACAGTACATATTATTAGTAGATGGCACAGTACAGTACATATTATTAGTAGATTGCACAGTACAGTACATATTATTAGTAGATTGTACAGTACAGTACATATTATTAGTAGATTGCACAGTACAGTACATATTATTAGTAGATTGCACAGTACAGTACATATTATTAGTAGATTGCACAGTACAGTACATATTATTAGTAGATTGCACAGTACAGTACATATTATTAGTAGATTACACAGTACAGTACATATTATTAGTAGATGGCACAGTACAGTACATATTAATAGATTGCACAGTACAGTACATATTAGTAGATTGCACAGTACAGTACATATTATTAGTAGATTGCACAGTACAGTACATATTATTAGTAGATTGTACAGTACAGTACATATTATTAGTAGATTGCACAGTACAGTACATATTATTAGTAGATTGCACAGTACAGTACATATTATTAGTAGATTGCACAGTACAGTACATATTATTAGTAGATTGCACAGTACAGTACATATTATTAGTAGATTGTACAGTACAGTACATATTATTAGTAGATTGCACAGTACAGTACATATTATTAGTAGATTGCACAGTACAGTACATATTATTAGTAGATTGCACAGTACAGTACATATTAGTAGTAGATTGCACAGTACAGTACATATTATTAGTAGATTGTACAGTACAGTACATATTATTAGTAGATTGCACAGTACAGTGCATATTATTAGTAGATTGCACAGTACAGTACATATTAGTAGTAGATTGCACAGTACAGTACATATTATTAGTAGATTGTACAGTACAGTACATATTATTAGTAGATTGCACAGTACAGTACATATTATTAGTAGATTGCACAGTACAGTACATATTATTAGTAGATTGCACAGTACAGTACATATTAGTAGTAGATTGCACAGTACAGTACATATTATTAGTAGATTGCACAGTACAGTACATATTATTAGTAGATTGCACAGTACAGTACATATTATTAGTAGATTGCACAGTACAGTACATATTATTAGTAGATTGCACAGTACAGTACATATTCCGTACAATTGACCCCTAAATGCTAACACCCCAATAAGTTCTTCAACTTGCTTAAGTCGGCTTTTACGTGTGACGGTCATGTGACCGCCTGGCTCTGTTTGATTGGTCCAACGACTGCATTTGATTGGTGAAACTCAGACATGCGTGGATCCTACGTTGGAAAACCAAAACAAACATTAATAGATCGATTTAAAAAAAAAGTAGCGAGTAGCGAGCTGAATGTAGATAAATGGAGCGGAGTAAAAGTAGCGTTTCTTCTCTATAAATATACTCAAGTAAAAGTAAAAGTATGTTGCATAAAAACTACTCTTAGAAGTACAATTTATCCCAAAAGTTACTCAAGTAGATGTAACAGAGTAAATGTAGCGAGTTACTAGCCACCTCTGCTTGAGAGCTCCCAGAAGGGTCTCAGTGATTAAAATGTTCATAATAGGTCATATATTACATTGTTTTAATTTTTTTTTCATGTTTATGGCAAAAGCACAATGTGACATATTTCCCCCCTCAAAATTTGATATTCAATGTGAAATAATTGCAGCCTTATTAATCAGGTCAATATTTCATAACTCTACTGATTTTATTTGTTTCCTGAAGAATTGCAGTTTTGTTTTTTTTAATCCCACTAATGATTTGGAATCCAAAAGGACCTGACTCAGAAAAGTATTAAAAATACAAATGTTTAAAAATAAAAAATAAAAAAAAAATTCAACGCTTAAGTCTGTAGATCATTTTCATGTCTGTCTGTCAATTATACATTTTTATTAATCTCGAGCTCAATTTCCCATCTAGACATCAATTATAAGTTCATACAATTTGTTCATGTTTTTTTTTTTATGCGTTTTTGTCTTTTTGTCAAGCTTTTCTCCCCAAAAATGTGATGTGAAGTCATGGCAGCCTTCAATATGTCTTTCATTTTGATTCATTATTATTTTTCAAACATTGACTGTTTTAAAAAAAAATCCCAGTAAAATTCTTGAGGAACCAAATGAGACCCACTCATATTTAATTTTATTTAATTAAAATTTTCACGGCCCTGCGATGAGGTGGCGACTTGTCCAGGGTGTACCCCGCCTTCCGCCCGATTGTAGCTGAGATAGGCGCCAGCGCCCCCCGCGACCCCAAAAGGGAATAAGCGGTAGAAAATGGATGGATGGATGGATAAAATTTTCACTTTCAGTGCTTAAATCTCTAGTTTAACTTCACATTTATCCATCAATTATAAATTTACAATATTTGTTCATGTATTTTTTTCTTTATTTGCACTTTTTGTCTTTTAGATGGCAAACACACAAAGAATGCAAGCTTTTCTCCCCAAAAAATTGATGAGAAATCAATATTATTTTTCAAAGAATGACTGTTTAAAGAAAAATCCCAGTAAAAGTTTTGAGGAACCAAATGGGACCAACACTTATTTTATTTATTTCTTAAATTTTCAATTTCAATGCTTAAATCTCGAGCTCAACTTTACATTTATCCATCAATTATAAGTTTATAATATTTGTTCATGTTTTTTTTTATGCGCTTTTTGTCTTTTTTATGGCAAACACACAAAGAATGCAAGCTTTTCTCCCCAAAAAATAGATGAGAAATCAATATTATTTTTCAAAGAATGACTGTTTAAAGAAAAATCCCAGTAAAAGTTTTGAGGAACCAAATGGGACCCACTCTTATTTTATTTATTTCTTAAATTTTCAATTTCAATGCTTAAATCTCGAGCTCAACTTTACATTTATCCATCAATTATAAGTTTATAATATTTGTTCATGGTTTTTTTTATGCGCTTTTTGTCTTTTTTATGGCAAACACACAAAGAATGCAAGCTTTTCTCCCCCAAAAATAGATGAGAAATCCATATTATTTTTCAAAGAATGACTGTTTAAAGAAAAATCCCAGTAAAAGTTTTGAGGAACCAAATGGGACCCACTCTTATTTTATTTATTTCTTAAATTTTCAATTTCAATGCTTAAATCTCGAGCTCAACTTTACATTTATCCATCAATTATAAGTTTATAATATTTGTTCATGTTTTTTTTTATGCGCTTTTTGTCTTTTTTATGGCAAACACACAAAGAATGCAAGCTTTTCTCCCCAAAAAATAGATGAGAAATCAATATTATTTTTCAAAGAATGACTGTTTAAAGAAAAATCCCAGTAAAAGTTTTGAGGAACCAAATGGGACCAACACTTATTTTATTTATTTCTTAAATTTTCAATTTCAATGCTTAAATCTCGAGCTCAACTTTACATTTATCCATCAATTATAAGTTTATAATATTTGTTCATGTTTTTTTTTATGCACTTTTTGTCTTTTAGATGGCAAACACACAAAGAATGCAAGCTTTTCTCCCCAAAAAATTGATGAGAAATCAATATTATTTTTCAAAGAATGACTGTTTAAAGAAAAATCCCAGTAAAAGTTTTGAGGAACCAAATGGGACCCACTCTTATTTTATTTATTTCTTAAATTTTCAATTTCAATGCTTAAATCTCGAGCTCAACTTTACATTTATCCATCAATTATAAGTTTATAATATTTGTTCATGTTTTTTTTATGCGCTTTTTGTCTTTTTTATGGCAAACACACAAAGAATGCAAGCTTTTCTCCCCCAAAAATAGATGAGAAATCCATATTATTTTTCAAAGAATGACTGTTTAAAGAAAAATCCCAGTAAAAGTTTTGAGGAACCAAATGGGACCCACTCTTATTTTATTTATTTCTTAAATTTTCAATTTCAATGCTTAAATCTCGAGCTCAACTTTACATTTATCCATCAATTATAAGTTTATAATATTTGTTCATGGTTTTTTTTATGCGCTTTTTGTCTTTTTTATGGCAAACACACAAAGAATGCAAGCTTTTCTCCCCAAAAAATAGATGAGAAATCAATATTATTTTTCAAAGAATGACTGTTTAAAGAAAAATCCCAGTAAAAGTTTTGAGGAACCAATTGGGACCCACTCTTATTTTATTTATTTCTTAAATTTTCAATTTCAATGCTTAAATCTCGAGCTCAACTTTACATTTATCCATCAATTATAAGTTTATAATATTTGTTCATGTTTTTTTTATGCGCTTTTTGTCTTTTTTATGGCAAACACACAAAGAATGCAAGCTTTTCTCCCCAAAAATGTGATGTGAAGTCATGGCAGCCTTCAATATGTCAATAATCCATGACAACACTGATTTTGATTCATTATTATTTTTCAAACAATGACCGTTTTAAAAAAAAAAATCCCAGTAAAATTGTCGAGGAACCAAATGGGACTCACTCTTATTTTATTTTATTTAATTTAAATGTTCACTTTCAGTGCTTAAATCTCTAGCTTAACTTCACTTTTATCCATCAATTATAAGTTTATAATATTTGTTCATGTTTTTTTTATGCGCTTTTTGTCTTTTTAAAGGCAAACACACAAAGAATGCAAGCTTTTCTCCCCAAAAATGTGATGTGAAGTCATGGCAGCCTTCAATATGTCAATAATCCATGACAACACTGATTTTGATTCATTATTATTTTTCAAACAATGACCGTTTAAAAAAAAAAATCCCAGTAAAATTGTCGAGGAACCAAATGGGACTCACTCTTATTTTATTTTATTTAATTTAAATGTTCGCTTTCAGTGCTTAAATCTCTAGCTTAACTTCACATTAATCCATCAATTATAAGTTTATAATATTTGTTCATGTTTTTTTAATGCATTTTTTGTCTTTTTTATGGCAAACACACAAAGAATGCAAGCTTTTCTCCCCAAAAATGTGATGTGAAGTCATGGCAGCCTTCAATATGTCAATAATCCATGACAACACTGATTTTGATTCATTATTATTTTTGGCTTTAAATAAAAAAACAGCCTGCATGGCAACTTTGTGTTATTATTTCTTCTGGTTCTATTTCAGCTGTTTGCTCTTTTATTCCACCTGTTGATGTCGCTAGTATTTGTGGGAAGTGAAGATGATCTGGGGACCCCCCTGCTGTGAAGCGACCTACCTCGGCTTCTTCGGGACACGCCGGTCCGAAGACGGCGGACACGTTGTCCCTCCACACCTGCTGGATGAAGACCCCCAGGGAGCGCTTGGGGCTGCAGGCCGTGTCGGCGTAGACCAAGGCCAGGCTGTAGTTGCCCAGCAGGGACGGGTCGGCGTTGACCTTGTCCACGGCCATCTGGATGGCGGCGCCCAGATTCAGCGCGCTGAAGGGGAAGGTGGCGTTCCACGGAGCCTGGAAGCCAATCTGCAGCTTGGGGGCGTCGCCCGCCAGCACCAGGCGGAGCAGCAACACCCGGAAGACGGCGCTCCTCGTCATCTTCAAGCTGTGAGCGGCGGGATGCTGCAGGACTTTAGTAGTGATGCTGGACAGGAGGGGAGGGGCCTTTGCCCCCCAGGCAGGCCACCTCATTAGGTACACCTGCACAACATGTGCTGACTACAAAAGTACAAAACACAATTTAACCTCAACATTTTTATAATGCACGTTTTTCATATTTTGACTGTGATGACGTACAATTGACCCTTGACCCCCGTCCCCCATGTGGTCAAATATGGTGACCACACGCTTTATCCCCGGTGGCGAAGGGCAAATAAAGATTGTAGTCCAGTAAAAGTTCCGTGCCGGAGTTTACTGAACAGGAGTCAACAATATACTGCAAAACATCAAATAAAGCATTTATTAGAAGTCAGGGTTTTTTTCCACTACAGAAGGGACCGGGGCCCGCTCAAATATCAGCACAGAATTGACATCTGACCTTCTCACACTTTACAACCTCGTCAAATGATTTCAAAATACAAACCCTGTTTCCATATGAGTTGGGAAATGGTGTTAGATGTAAATATAAACAGAATACAATGATTTGCAAATCCTTTTCAAGCCATATTCAGTTGAATATGCTACAAAAACAACATATTTCATGTTCAAACTCATAAACTTGATTTTTTTGGGGCAAATAATAATTACCTTAAAATTTCATGGCTGCAACATGTGCCAAAGTAGTTGGGAAAGGGCATGTTCACCACTGTGTTACATCACCTTTTCTTTTAACAACACTCAATAAACGTTTGGGAACTGAGGAAACTAATTCTTGAAGCCTTGATAGTGGAATTCTTTCCCATTCTTGTTTTATGTAGAGCTTCAGTCCTTCAACAGTCCGGGGTCTCCGCTGTCCTATTTTAGGCTTCATAATGCGCCACACATTTTCCGTGGGAGACAGGTCTGGACTGCAGGTGGGCCAGGAAAGTACCCGCACTCTTTTACTATGAAGCCACGCTGTTGTAACATGTAGCTTGGAATTGTCTTGCTGAAATAAGCAGGGGCGTCCATGGTAACATTGCTTAGATGGCAGCATATGTTGTTCCAAAAGCTGTATGTACCTTTCAGCATTAATGGTGCCTTCACAGATGTGTAAGTTACCCATGCCTTGGGCACTAATGCACTCCCATACCATCACACATGCTGGCTTTTACACTTTGCGTTGATTACAGTCTGGATGGTTCACTTCCCCTTTGGTCCGGATGACACAATGTTGAATATTTCCAAAAACAAAATTTGAAATGTGGACTCATCAGACCACAGAACGTCCGCCGTTTCTGGGTGTTGTTGATAAACGGTTTCAGCCTTGCATAGGAGAATTTTTACTTGCACTTACAGATGTACGGACCAACTGTAGTTACTGACAGTGGGTTTCTGAAGTGTTCCTGAGCCCATGTGGTGATATCCTTTGCACACTGATGTCGCTTGTTGATGCAGTACAGCCTGAGGGATGGAAGGTCACGGGCGTAGCTGCTTACGTGGAGTGATTTCTCCAGGATTCTCTGAACCCTTTGATGATATCACGGACCGTAGATGGCGAAATCCATAAATTCCTTGCAATAGCTGCTTGAGAAAGATCTTTCTTAAACTGTTCAACAATTTGCTTACACATTTGTTGACAAAGTGGTGACCCTCACCCCATCCTTGTTTGTGAATTACTTAGCATTTCATGGAATCTACTTTTATACCCAATCATGGCACCCACCTGTTCCCAAATAGCCTGCATTCCTCAACTTTATCAGTGTTTTTTGCCACCTTTCCCAACTTCTTTGTCACGTGTTGCAGCCATGAAATTCTAAGTTAATGATTATTTGCACAAAAACAAACAAAGTTTATGAGTTTGAACATGAAATATGTTGTCTTTGTAGCATATTCAACTGAATATGGCTTGAAAAGGATTTGCAAATCATTGTATTCGGTTTATATTTACATCCAACACAATTTACCAACTCATATGGAAACGGGGTTTGTAGATTAGATTAGATTAGATAGTACTTTATTTATTCCGTCAGGAGAGTTCCTTCAGGAAAATTACAATTTTCAGCACAATCCCATTCAAGTTTAGACAAACATTAAAGGGAGACAGAACAGGATCGCTGACGGGTCTGCCGGCTTCCAGCGCCCCTTACAAAAAAAGATGAGATACAGGTAAACAAGGGGGGGGGGGGGGGGGGGGGGGGGGGGAATAGAAGATTAAAATAAAATTTAAAAAATCGGTCTTAGCCTGGGCCCTGGAGTGGGGGTGCAGACTGAGGCCAAGGGGGAAAAAAAACAAAAAACAACTCATAGCCATAGTACACGTAAGAGGGAAACATCAAACATCAAAGAACACATAGGACATTAAAGACATTACTACAATACAACGCTACAACATTACAACACTACAATGCTACAACACTACATGCAAACACACTAGTGGGAAAATGGCTCAATTGAGTGGAGTCGACTCTTCAAATGTGTGAGATGAAATGTTTGAAAGCAGAAACTTCCATGCATCTCCACAGGGAGAGCTAGTGCTGACACACACACACACACACACACACACACACACACCTGCAAGTGTTAACGAGCACAGGTGCACACATTCATGGCGACACCTGCGCAGCTCTTCTTCCAGGCGGGTGTGAAACATCCCAGCAGGTAACTTCTCATCACACACACCTTTCTTTCCTGCCAACATGTGCAGGATAAACAATAATCATAATAATCATAATAACAATGTATATATATACATATATATATATATATATATAAAGTACTATCTATCCATCTATCTATCTATCTATATATATATATATATATATATATATATATCTGCATTTATATGTATATATGTATATTTATATATGTATATACATGTATGTATATGTATACATATACGTGTGTATGCATGTGTATATGTATGTGTTTATATGTATTTGTATTGTTTGTGTATGTGTATATACAGTACATGTGTATGTTTACATACACGTGTGTATATATATATATATGAGTATACATCAGTACATGTGTGTGTATGCATATGTATGTTGTCATGTGTGTGTGATCATGTTCTGTTTAGTTATGTTCTAATTTGTTTTTGTCACCATGTCTACCAATGAGTTTGCACCTGTCATGTCACGCACCTGGTTCGTTTGGACTCATGCAACTGTTAATTACCGCACCCATTTGAGCCTGTAGTTGCCAGGCAGTCAGCCTGGCGACATCACCTTCTTACACACCCGTGTTGTCCAAGCCGATGATCCATGCTCTTTCTCGGTCCAAGTAAGTTTTGTTTTGTGTCCATAGTTTTGCCCTTGTGATAGTTTTGTTTTCTTAGCCAAGTTTTTTATCCTCTGCTGAGAGCACCTTTTGTTTGTATCCTTTTTTGAGCTATTAATTAAAAGATGTCCTCACCTTCACGCCATGTCTGGTCCAGTCGCTTTGTGCCTCATGAAAACAAACCACAACATAGTCCGAGTCATGACAAACGTATGTTCATTGTGTGTACTTAATAACATGTACTAATAACAATGTATGTTCATTGTGTGTACTTGGCTGCAATAACATGTACTAATAACATGTACTAATAGAAGCTACAACATAACATGTACTAATAGAACCTACAACATAACATGTACTAATAGAACCTACAACATAACATGTACTAATAGAAGCTACAACATAACATGTACTAATAGAACCTACAACATAACATGTACTAATAGAACCTATAACATAACATGTACTAATAGAACCTACAACATAACATGTACTAATAGAACCTACAACATAACATGTACTAATAGAACCTACAACATAACATGTACTAATAGAAGCTACAACATAACATGTACTAATAGAAGCTACAACATAACATGTACTAATAGAACCTACAACATAACATGAACTAATAGAACATACAACATAACATGTACTAATAGAACATACAACATAACATGTACTAATAGAACCTACAACATAACATGTACTAATAGAACCTACAACATAACATGTACTAATAGAACATACAACATAACATGTACTAATAGAACCTACAACATAACATGTACTAACAGAACCTACAACATAACATGTACTAATAGAACCTACAACATAACATGTACTAATAGAACCTACAACATAACATGTACTAATAGAACCTACAACATAACATGTACTAATAGAACCTACAACATAATATGTACTAATAGAACATACAACATAACATGTACTAATAGAACATACAACATAACATGTACTAATATAACCTACAACATAACATGTACTAATAGAACCTACAACATAACGTACTAATAGAACCTACAACATAACATGTACTAATAGAACCTACAACATAACATGTACTAATAGAACCTACAACATAACATGTACTAATAGAACCTACAACATAACATGTACTAATAGAAGCTACAACATAACATGTACTAATAGAACCTACAACATAACATGTACTAATAGAAGCTACAACATAACATGTACTAATAGAACCTACAACATAACATGTACTAATAGAACCTACAACATAACATGTACTAATAGAACCTACAACATAACATGTACTAATAGAACCTACAACATAACATGTACTAATAGAAGCTACAACATAACATGTACTAATAGAACCTACAACATAACGTGTACTAATAGAAGCTACAACATAACATGTACTAATAGAACCTACAACATAACATGTACTAATAGAAGCTACAACATAACATGTACTAATAGAACCTACAACATAACATGTAGTAATAGAACATACAACATAACATGTACTAATAGAACATACAACATAACATGTACTAATAGAACCTACAACATAACATGTACTAATAGAAGCTACAACATAACATGTACTAATAGAACCTACAACCTAACATGTACTAATAGAACATACAACATAACATGTACTAATAGACCATACAACATAACATGTACTAATAGAACCTACAACATAACATGTACTAATAGAACCTACAACATAACATGTACTAATAGAACCTACAACATAACATGTACTAATAGAACCTACAACATAACATGTACTAATAGAACCTACAACATAACATGTACTAATAGAAGCTACAACATAACATGTACTAATAG
This sequence comes from Nerophis ophidion, assembly GCF_033978795.1. Taxonomy (NCBI): domain Eukaryota; kingdom Metazoa; phylum Chordata; class Actinopteri; order Syngnathiformes; family Syngnathidae; genus Nerophis; species Nerophis ophidion. The sequence goes on along the minus strand of NC_084618.1, from coordinate 8,749,180 downwards.
AAGCTACAACATAACATGTACTAATAGAACCTACAACATAACATGTACTAATAGAACCTACAACATAACATGTACTAATAGAACCTATAACATAACATGTACTAATAGAACCTACAACATAACATGTACTAATAGAACCTACAACATAACATGTACTAATAGAACCTACAACATAACATGTACTAATAGAACCTACAACATAACATGTACTAATAGAACCTACAACATAACATGTACTAATAGAACATACAACATAACATGTACTAATAGACCATACAACATAACATGTACTAATAGAAGCTACAACATAACATGTACTAATAGAACCTACAACATAACATGTACTAATAGAACCTACAACATAACATGTACTAATAGAACCTACAACATAACATGTACTAATAGAACCTACAACATAACATGTACTAATAGAACCTACAACATAACATGTACTAATAGTACCTACAACATAACATGTACTAATAGAACCTACAACATAACATGTACTAATAGAACCTACAACATAACATGTACTAATAGAACCTACAACATAACATGTACTAATAGAAGCTACAACATAACATGTACTAATAGAACCTACAACATAACATGTACTAATAGAAGCTACAACATAACATGTACTAATAGAACCTACAACATAACATGTACTAATAGAAGCTACAACATAACATGTACTAATAGAAGCTACAACATAACATGTACTAATAGAACCTACAACATAACATGTACTAATAGAACCTACAACATAACATGTACTAATAGAAGCTACAACATAACATGTACTAATAGAACCTACAACATAACATGTACTAATAGAACCTACAACATAACATGTACTAATAGAACCTACAACATAACATGTACTAATAGAACCTACAACATAACATGTACTAATAGAACCTACAACATAACATGTACTAATAGAAGCTACAACATAACATGTACTAATAGAACCTACAACATAACATGTACTAATAGAACCTACAACATAACATGTACTAATAGAACCTACAACATAACATGTACTAATAGAACCTACAACATAACATGTACTAATAGAACCTACAACATAACATGTACTAATAGAACCTACAACATAACATGTACTAATAGAACCTACAACATAACATGTACTAATAGAACCTACAACATAACATGTACTAATAGAACCTACAACATAACATGTACTAATAGAAGCTACAACATAACATGTACTAATAGAACCTACAACATAACATGTACTAATAGAAGCTACAACATAACATGTACTAATAGAACCTACAACATAACATGTACTAATAGAACCTACAACATAACATGTACTAATAGAACCTACAACATAACATGTACTAATAGAACCTATAACATAACATGTACTAATAGAACCTACAACATAACATGTACTAATAGAACCTATAACATAACATGTACTAATAGAACCTACAACATAACATGTACTAATAGAAGCTACAACATAACATGTACTAATATAAGCCTACAACATAACATAGTACTAATAGAACCTACAACATAACATGTACTAATAGAACCTACAACATAACATGTACTAATAGAACCTACAACATAACATGTACTAATAGAAACCTACAACATAACATGTACTAATAGAAGCTACAACATACATGTACTAATAGAACCTACAACATAACATGTACTAATAGAACCTACAACATAACATGTACTAATAGAACCTACAACATAACATGTACTAATAGAAGCTACAACATAACATGTACTAATAGAAGCTACAACATAACATGTACTAATAGAACCTACAACATAACATGTACTAATAGAACCTACAACATAACATGTACTAATAGAACCTACAACATAACATGTACTAATAGAACCTACAACATAACATGTACTAATAGAAGCTACAACATAACATGTACTAATAGAACCTACAACATAACATGTACTAATAGAACCTACAACATAACATGTACTAATAGAACCTACAACATAACATGTACTAATAGAAGCTACAACATAACATGTACTAATAGAAGCTACAACATAACATGTACTAATAGAACCTACAACATAACATGTACTAATAGAAGCTACAACATAACATGTACTAATAGAACCTACAACATAACATGTACTAATAGAACCTACAACATAACATGTACTAATAGAACCTACAACATAACATGTACTAATAGAAGCTACAACATAACATGTACTAATAGAACCTACAACATAACATGTACTAATAGAACCTACAACATAACATGTACTAATAGAACCTACAACATAACATGTACTAATAGAACCTGCAACATAACATGTACTAATAGAACCTACAACATAACATGTACTAATAAAAGCTAGGAATTCACTGGGGAGCCAAGGGGGCGCCAGCCTGCAAAAGTTTGGGAACCATTGCTCTAGGAGGTCAGCTCCTGCTCCAGACGCTCTTCTGGCCGTCGGCCATCATGTCGCTGATGGCGGCCACGACCCTCACCGCCAGACACGCCCCCCCACAAGGCCCCGCCCACCTGGAGTGACAGCGCGTTGGCATCAAGGTGAGGCGACTGCAGCAATGTGATTTACTTCGACCTCGCCGCCTTTTAGGGTGGAGTCAGGAAGATTGCCTTGCTCAAGGACACAGTGACCTGCTGGCCTTTTACTACCACCCTGCCAAGACCGTCTGGGGGGGGGATATCAGAGGGGGGCTTCTAATTTGCATACAGAGCAGGAGTGTTTGTATGTATGTCATCTATACATAATATTTAATATGTACACACGTATGTATACATGTATGTCATCTATATATAATACATAATATGTACACATGTATGTATGTCATGTATACATAATTTATGTATGTATTTATGTATTTATGTATGTATTTATGTATGTATGTATGTATGTATGTATGTATGTATGTATGTATGTATGTCATGTATACATACTATATGTACACACTCATGTGTGTATGTATGTCATGTATTCATAATTTATGTATGTATGCATGTATGTATATATATATATGTATGTCATGTATACATAATATATGTACACACTTATGTATGTATGTATGTATATATGTATGTCATGTATACATAATATATAATGTGTACACACGTGTGTGTGTATGTATACATGTATATCTTCAAATGCATTACCAATTTTTTTTAAATGTAATTTAGCCCAATGCTGACAAAGTTTGGACACCCCTGGTCAAACCCATCTGTGGTTTCAACAAACAAAAAAGTCCAAACACGAGTACCAGCCTGTGTTTGGACTCCAGAAAAGTGGGGAGGTGGCAGCAGTGTCTCAGGTGCAGACAGGTAAACACAACACATGACACACAGTGTCTCAGGTGCAGACAGGTAAACACACCACTTGACACACAATATCTCAGGTGCAGACAGGTAAACACAACACATGACACACAATGTCTCAGGTGCAGACAGGTAAACACAACACATGACACACAATGTCTCAGGTGCAGACAGGTAAACACACCACATGACACACAATGTCTCAGGTGCAGACAGGTAAACACAACACATGACACACAATGTCTCAGGTGCAGACAGGTAAACACAACACATGACACACAATGTCTCAGGTGCAGACAGGTAAACACACCACATGACACACAATGTCTCAGGTGCAGACAGGTAAACACAACACATGACACACAATGTCTCAGGTGCAGACAGGTAAACACAACACATGACACACAATGTCTCAGGTGCGGACAGGTAAACACAACACATGACACACAATGTCTCAGGTGCAGACAGGTAAACACACCACATGACACACAATGTCTCAGGTGCAGACAGGTAAACACAACACATGACACACTTTCATCACACACCCGACAACAATTCCCGACTTGTGGTCCTGCCTCTGAAGGTGTGGCACATCTCCTTCAGAGGGTCTTGAAGTGTTCCCAGCAAACACTTCCATGGCCATCTTGGTTCAGAAGCCAGCAGAAGTGAGTCTGCAGCCATCATTGCAGAGTAGACCTCTCATGTCCCCGAGGACATCTTTTTTGCTCATGGGCGTTATTTTCTAAGTGGATTATTGGTGAGCTGACCTGATACACCTCCTCCATGGTGGTGGTCCCCCTCTACCACACCTGGGTCCCCCTGTACCACACCCCAGGTCCTCCTGTACCACACCCGGGTCCCCAGGTGCTTGTCTTCATTACCCACCAAGGTAATTGGACCGTCCCCAAGGAAATGTGCTCCAAAGCAAACTTCTTGTAATCAGACCTGATGTTCTTCTACTTGGCTTTTAGTCCAGTGGTCTAGTGGTCCTCAATCACCGGCCCGGGGACCGGTACAGGTCCGTGAGAAACATGAAATAATTTCTCTGACTTAACTTTCACCTGTCCCTCTAGACCAGGTGTGTCAAACGTACGGCCCGAGGGCCGGATCAGGCCCGCCAACAGGTTTTATTCCGCCCGCGGGTTGAGTTTGCTAAGTATAAAAATTACCCCAAAATTTTGGAATGAAAGAAAGCTGCAGTTCTGAATGTGTCCACTAGATGTCGCAATAGCAATGTGTTGTATCTCTGTAGATCAGACCTGGGCAAAAGAAGGCCGGGGGCCACATGCAGCCTGTTGAGTTTTTCAATCTGGTCTGCTGGATATTCCAAAATCATTTTTTTAGATCTTTAAGATGGAAAGTGTAGCTGCCATTATGATGTGTTCTCATCTTTTTTATAATGACCACAAGTCTTCAACTGTACTAAGTGTTCAATGGTTGGAATCTGCACTAATGGATGATATATTAGTTAACATGCTCATCTAATTAGTTAACATGCTCATCTAATTAGTTAACATGCTCATCTAATTAGTTACTATGCTCATTTAATTACTGACTATGTCATGTAATTAGTTACTATGCTCATCTAATTAGTTACTATGCTCATCTAATTAGTTACTATGCTCATCTAATTAGTTACTATGCTCATCTAATTCCTGACTATGTCATCTAATTAGTTACTATGGTCATCTAATTAGTTACTATGGTCATCTAATTAGTTACTATGCTCATCTAATTAGTTAATATGCTCATCTAATTAGTTACTATGCTCATCTAATGAGTTACTATGCTCATCTAATTAGTTACTATGCTCATCTAATTAGTTACTATGCTCATCTAATGAGTTACTATGCTCATCTAATTAGTTACTATGCTCATCTAATTAGTTACTATGGTCATCTAATTAGTTACTATGCTCATCTAGTTAGTTACTATGCTCATCTAATTAGTTACTATGGTCATCTAATTAGTTACTATGCTCATCTAATTAGTTACTATGCTCATCTAATTAGTTACTATGCTCATCTAATTAGTTACTATGCTCATCTAATTAGTTACTATGTCATCTAATTAGTTACTATGCTCATTTAATTACTGACTAAGTCATCTAATTAGTTACTATGCTCATCTAATTAGTTACTATGCTCATCTAATTAGTTACTATGTCATCTAATTACTTAATATGCTCATTTAATTACTGACTATGTCATCTAATTAGTTACTATGGTCATCTAATTAGTTACTATGCTCATCTAATTAGTTACTATGCTCATCTAATTAGTTACTATGTCATCTAATTACTTACTATGCTCATTTAATTACTGACTATGTCATCTAATTAGTTACTACGCTCATCTAATTAGTTACTATGGTCATCTAATTAGTTACTATGCTCATCTAATTAGTTTCTATGCTCATCTAATTAGTTACTATGCTCATCTAATTAGTTACTACGCTCATCTAATTAGTTACTATGGTCATCTAATTAGTTACTATGGTCATCTAATTAGTTTCTATGCTCATCTAATTAGTTACTATGGTCATCTAATTAGTTACTATGGTCATCTGATTAGTTTCTATGCTCATCTAATTAGTTACTATGGTCATGTAATTAGTTACTATGCTCATCTAATTAGTTTCTATGTCATCTAATTACTTACTATGCTCATTTAATTACTGACTATGTCATCTAATTAGTTACTATGCTCATCTAATTAGTTACTATGCTCATCTAATTAGTTTCTATGCTCATCTAATTAGTTACTATGGTCATCTAATTAGTTACTACGGTCATCTAATTAGTTTCTATGCTCATCTAATTAGTTACTACGGTCATCTAATTAGTTTCTATGCTCATCTAATTAGTTACTACGGTCATCTAATTAGTTTCTATGCTCATCTACGTCAGTGGTCCCCAATCTTTTTGTACCTGCGGACCAGTCAAGTGACTTAGTGACATTAATGTACATTATTATATTTGTGCTGACTTAGTGACATGATACAATGTACATTATTATGTTTGTGTTGACTTAGTGACATGATACAATGTACATTATTATATTTGTGGTGACTTAGTGACATTAATGTCCATTATTATATTTGTGCTGACTTAGTGACATGATACAATGTACATTATTATATTTGTGGTGACTTAGTGACATGATACAATGTACATTATTATATTTGTGCTGACTTAGTGACATTAATGTACATTATTATATTTGTGGTGACTTAGTGACATGATACAATGTACATGAATGAACAAATCAAATAAAAATGTGACAGATTGTAGCCAAAGGCTGATTTCCATCAACATGTAATTACAAAGAAACAAGTCCATTGCTGAAGGTTAAAGTCACTTGTATTTTTCATGCACTTATTTTTGCATTTATTGGAAGAAGTGGGAAGTTGGTCCTTGAAACTATTGCCAACATTCAACTGCTGACTGCTGCAAAAAATGTTGGGGACATCACTCAAGTATTTTTATTTATTTTTACTTTCATTGCTTAAGTCTCTAAAGGAGGCTCCTCAAACTAAGACTTGAGCCACATTGGGTTACAATTTGGCCGAGGGATGATTTAGTTTCTCTTCCTTCCTGCTGCACCAAACACCAAACATTTCCATTTCTGAGACAGGTCCAAACACTGTAAGACAACAGAAGTATCAAACACTTCTCTTGCAAAGGAAGTCTGCACAACAGATGGGATTTGCCCGAGTGGCTGGACGGAGCAATTAAAAACAAATAAATAAATAAAACAAAGATAAATACAAAATCAGGACAGCCTAGGTTCCAGATCCTCTAGATCAGGGGTTTCAGATTCCGGGTGGAGTGCCACCTCCGGTTTGGGGAGGAGACCCTGCCCCAAGTGGAGGAGTTCAAGTACCTAATAGTCTTGTTTACGAGTGAGGGATGAGTGGATGGTGAGATGGACAGGCGGATCGGTGCGGTGTCTTCAGTAATGCGGACGTTGTATCGATCCGTTGTGGTGAAAAAGGAGCTGAGCCGGAAGGCAAAGCTCTCAATTTACCGGTCGAAAGTAAAGCTGCTGCTCCTCCACATGGAGAGAAGCCAGATGAGGTGGTTCAGGCATCTGGTCAGGATGCCACCCGAACGCCTCCTTAGGGAGGTGTTTAGGGCACGTCAAACCGGTAGGAGGCCACGGGGAAGACCCAGGACACGTTGGGAAGACTATGTCTCCCGGCTGGCCTGGGAACGCCTCGGGTCCCCCGGGAAGAGCTGGACCTGGGGAGAGAGAAGTCTGGGCTTCTCTGCTTAGGCTACTGCCCCCGCGACCAATCTTTATATATATATATATATATATATATATATATATATATATATATATATATATATATATATATATACATATGTGTGTGTGTATATATATATAATATATATATATATGTGTATATATATATATATATATATATGTGTATATATATATATATATATATATGTGTATATATATAAATAAATAAATGATTTGTACTTGTATAGCGCTTTTCTACCTTCAAGGTACTCAAAGCGCTTTGACACTGGTTCCACATTTACCCATTCACACACACATTCACACACTGATGGAGGGAGCTGCCATGCAAGGCGCCAACCAGCACCCATCAGGAGCAAGGGTGAAGTGTCTTGCTCAGGACACAACGGACGTGACGAGGTTGGTACTAGGTGGGAATTGAACCAGGGACGCTCGGGTTGCACACGGCCACTCTCCCATTGCGCCACGCCGTCCCTATATATGTGTGTGTATATATGTATATATATTTACATATATAAATGTGTGTATATATACACACATATATATGTGTGTGTATATATACACATATATATTTGTATATATATGTGTATATATGTATGTTTATGTATATTATATATATGTATGTTTATGAATGTATATATATATATATATATATATATATATATATGTGTGTGTGTATATATATATATACATACATAAACATACATATATATATATATATATATATATGTATGTTTATGTATATATTTATACATATATGGATTTTTTTTTTAATTACTTTTTTTAATCTTGCCTTTCTAATCCATTTTTACTTCTTGTTACTCTTGGGGTCTTCAAGCCGCTCAGGAAAATTATGTTGTATAAAAAAATGCATTTTCCCAAAATATTTCCAATTGCAATATTTGATGTGAAGTATTTGGATCCCTAAAATGTCATTGAAGTGATTTGACTTCATTGGTTGAGCAATGACCTCCAAAGAAAACAGGCAGCTTGTTCTCTTACTTGAAAAAACATTTTGAGAGTCCATCCGGCCATCCATTTTCTACCACTTGAGAATGTGTTATTTAAAATTGGCCCCCGGGCCGCACTTTGGACGCATGCATGACCGCCGCTTGTCGAGGTCGCCCTCTAGTGGCGTGTAATGTCCTAGCATCTTTCTGTTGTGTGCAGGTGAAGGTGGTCCACCTCCACCTGGAGTCCTGGACCACTTCACCATCCATGACCTCTTGACCCCCACGCTGAAAGACAAGAGGTCAAAAGGTCAAGGCTTTGGCAATAAAAACTCCATTAAATAAAAAGTATTCCTGCATGTGATTGTCAGACTTTATTGATGATCTAGAAGACTCACAAAGTTGGTGAGATAATAAAAGTAAAACTTCAAAGTGTAGATATTTGAGTTGTAAGCCAACACTGCCCTCGTGTGGTCAAACGTCTTCATTGCAGCCACTGTCGCTTTTATTTGGAAGACTCCATCCAACTTAAGTCAAAACGAGCTTTTTCTGACACGGAATTTGCATCATTTTCACTGTATTTTATGGAAATAATATCAAAAGTATTTGGCAAGTTGATTTTTATGAGCACAAACTTGTTTTCTGGATGACAGTCAGCCTCCCAACGCAGAAGCCAGGAGATGATGAGCAACAATACAACTGTTCCGAAATGTATTTTTGTCTTTTTTACAATTTTGACAGAAAAAAACATTCACTTCCTGATGTCCAAATACTTTGTGAAAATTACAAGTGGGAATCTTGAAGCACATTAGGATTCAATTAAAAATCTATCGATGCATCTTTAATTCATGCAAAGTGATGCAGTTTTACTTTTCATTTCACTAAATCGGCATTTATCACTTGGAACTTAAAGAAAACTACATTTGGAATAAGAAACTGGTAGATTAATTCCTGCATGTATTAAATGAATGAACATATGTGCAAAACAGGATCATAAGTGCACTAAAATAAAGTCAAAAGTTGCAACTGTCTGCATGACTTCACTTACAATACATTGATTAAAGTTAAACATCCATTATTTGCCCCCACCTCTAATAAATATGTAGGCTGATACATACATCCTCTCTACTTGGATAAATATTTGCTTTAAAAATAAAACATTGAAATTACAATTATCCATTTTGGAAGACTTGATTTTACACTGGCCTTATGAAAAAATATGTCAAAATAAGCCAAACCTTAATTTTTCCATAAAGTATAATCAAATGCATAAGCAATTATGTAACAATATGAGGCGATTATACATTACAATTAACATATTTACTCTTACAAAACGAGTTTGACACAATATATATTATATATACATATATACATAGCATATTTATATATATACACACACACATACATACAATTATACACTTATATGTGTGTATATATGTACATAGGTGTGTATATATGTGTGTATGTATATATATATATATATATATATATATATATACATACACACACACACATATATACACACATGTACAAACATACAAGTGTATATATGTATGTGTGTGTGTATATATATAAATATATATATACATATACATATATATAAAAAAAATATATATATACATATACATATACATATAAATATATATATATGTACATAGGTGTGTATATATGTATGTATGTTTATATATATATATATATATATATATATATATATATATATACACACATACATATATACACATATATGTTTGTATATTTGTATAAATGTGTGTATATATGTACATAGGTGTGTATACATGTATGTATGTTTATATATATATACACACACACACACACACATACATATATACACACATATACAAACATACAAGTGTATATATGTATGTGTGTGTGTATATATATATATATATACATATAAATATATATATAAATTAAAAAAACAAATATATATATATATATATATATATACATACATATATATATATATATATATATATATATATATATATATATATGCAACTCCCCACAACATTACAATATAGCTCTAACATGTTATATTGTATATTATATATTTTATGTTTACCGACATCATTTTGTATGAGGTTTTTTGTTATTGTTTCCAACATTTAGAATGACGTCACACAAGTCCGAATAGTAAAACGGATTTAAAATTGTTCTTACAAGACGTTGGAACCTAATGTTGTCGGCTCATTAATAACAATGACGTGTGACGTCACGGCCAGCGTGGTGACGACACCCATGTGACCCGGCGGGCGGGGGAGGGGGCGTGTCCTCCTCCCTGCCACACAAGTCCAGCATCGGCTCTCTCCGCCGGTTCTCCGAGTCCTGGTGGTCTTCCTGTCCTCCCGGTGCTCCTTCTTGTTGTTGTTGTTGCACACCTGGACTTACTTACCTGACTACTGGACTACTGGACTACTAGACGCTGGCAGGGTGAAAGAGTCAGCAACTCACCTGGCGAGCAACATGGCTTCTCCCGCCACAGGTGCGCGCCGCCAGCAGGTAAGGAGACCAAGAAAAGTTGTGTTTTATTTCTTGTGTTGCAAAAGAAGCTGACATAAATCATTCAGCTGCACATTTATGGCAACAAAAGCTGAGAATGTGAGACTTCCGGTGGCTGTGGAAGATGTTTGCGGTCCTGGTTAATCATCACTGCGCTTGCGCAACATGCTGTCTTTTACACGCAAGCGGGAGGGGGAAAACTGCCTTTTATTGCTCGTCTTGCCTCTTTTTCGAGGTCAGAAAGTGTTGTTGCTCTCACATTTGCTGTCTCCTATCAGCACGTTGTCTTGTTCATCACAAATATTAATATTGTGATACTGGTATCTACTTGACATGCTGCATGATATCATTAGCAGGAAAGTCACTCAATCTTGTCCAAATGAAAGGTAGTTTGGCGGGGGACTACTTGTCCTTCCGCCTGGGTAATTACTTCATGCAAGTCTAATGAGTCACTCATTATAATCCAACATCTGTCCTTCTCCATCCATTTTATACCGCTTGTCCCTTCTATCCTAGGCTATGTGGAGGCCGACTACAATATAATTAAGATAATGATGAATTGGTATGGTTTAAAGACAATTTGTGGTATCGCACATCACTGGTGTATAGGACAGTGTTGACGACTATAGTAGTGTTGCTGGAAAACAAGTTGATTCACGTCTGAATGAGGATGTGATGCTAAATGCTGACTGCTATTTGCAATTCCCGTTTGAAGGAATGGTGTGTGAGTGCCTGATGTGCACCTGGGGCCACACCACAGATAGGCCAAAAATGCTTGAGTTGAGTGTGCGGATGTTGGGACGCTTTGAATCGGTTGAAAAATGTGGGATATGAAGAGGTTTGTTGCACATCTATTGGAATGGGCAGAAATATCTGTGAAAACCCAGAATTTGGGGAATGAAAAAACATGTTTTGTGTTCTCTGTATGGGAAAGCAGGTGTGTGTGGATGGAGGTTTAGGAAAATAAAAAATAAAAAATCTGAAAATTTCCCATTCATTTCCCTGGATTTTGGGGAAAACTGGGAATTTTTGCAAATATTAATGCTAGCGCAATTGTCCCCAATGATATGAGTGGGTTGGTGTTGGAATTTTTGGAATCGGTTGAAAAATGTTGACGTAGAAACAGTTTGGGTATTTCGGAATTCCTGGAAATTCCTGTGAAAACCAAGAATTTTTGGAAAGGGAAAACATGTTTTGCATTCCATGTTTGGGAAAGGTGGTGTGTGTGGATGGAGGTTTAAAAAAAAAATTGAAAATTTTCCATTCATTTCCCTGGAATATCAGGAGAACCAGGAATTGTTGCAAATATTGATCCTAGCACAATTGTCCCCAATAATATGAGTGGGTTGGTGTTGGAATTTTTGCAATCGGTTGAGAAATGTTGACGTAGTAAGAGTTGGAATTGAGAATGAATATTCTGGAATTCCGTGAAAACCGGGAATTATACAAAAAAAAAAAAGAGTAAAAATTTTTGTTCCAACTAAGAGGAATGTTTTGAAGGTGGAATGGTCAAAAACGGTTGAAAAATGTGGACTGTTGAAAGGTTGGAATCGGATTAAAAAAACAACTTTTTTTTTGAAAATTTTCCTGGAATTTTGGGAAAACCGGGAATTTTTGCAAATATTGATCCTAGCACAATTGTCCTCGATGATATGAGTGGGTTAATGTTGGAATTTTTGCAATCGGTTGAAAAATGTTGACGTAGTAACAGTTGGAATTGAGAATGAGTATTTTGGAATTCCTGGACTTTAGGGAAAATCGTACAAGAAAAAAGTAACAATTCTTGTTACAACTAAGAGAATAGTTTTGAAGGTGGAATGGTCAAAAACGGTTGAAAAATGTGGACTTTGAAAACTTTCCTGGAATTTCGGTGAAAACAGGGAATTTTTGCAAATATTGTTCCTAGCACAATTGTCCTCGATGATATGAGTGGGTTGGTTTTGGAAGTTTTGGAATCGGTTGAAAAATGTGGCATATGGAGAGGTTTGTATATTGCACATCTATTGGAATGGGGAGAAATTCCTGGAAATTCCTGTGAAAACCTGGAATTTGTGGAAAGGGAAAACATGTTTTGTGTTCTATGTTTGGGAAAGGTGGTGTGTCTGGATGGAGGTTTAAGAAAATAAAACTTTTATTTTGAACATTTCCCATTAATTTCCCTGGAATTTTGGGAAAATGGGAATTTTTGCAAATATTGATGCTAGCACAATTGTCTCCAATAATATGAGTGGGTTGGTGTTGGAATTTTTGTAATCGGTTGAAAAATGTTGACGTAGTAACAGTTTGGGTATTTCGGAATTCCTGGAAATTCCTGTGAAAACCCAGAATTTTTGGAAAGGGAAAACATGTTTTGCATTCCATGTTTGGGAAAGGTGGTGTGTGTGGATGGAGGTTTAAAAAAAAAATTGAAAATTTTCCATTCATTTCCCTGGAATATCAGGAGAACCAGGAATTTTTGCAAACATTGATCCTAGCACAATTGTCCCTAATAATATGAGTGGGTTGGTGTTGGAATTTTTGCAATCGGTTGAGAAATGTTGACGTAGTAAGAGTTGGAATTGAGAATTAATATTTTGGAATTCCGGGAAAACCGGGAATTATACAAAAAAAAAAAAGAGTAAAAATTTTTGTTCCAACTAAGAGGAATGTTTTGAAGGTGGAATGGTCAAAAACGGTTGAAAAATGTGGACTGTTAAAAAAACAACTTTTTTTTGAAAATTTTCCTGGAATTTTGGGAAAACCGGGAATTTTTGCAAATATTGATCCTAGCACAATTGTCCTCGATGATATGAGTGGGTTAATGTTGGAATTTTTGCAATCGGTTGAAAAATGTTGACGTAGTAACAGTTGGAATTGAGAATGAGTATTTTGGAATTCCTGGACTTTAGGGAAAATCGGGAATTTGTACAAGAAAAAAGTAACAATTTTTGTTACAACTAAGAGAAATGTTTTGAAGGTGGAATGGTCAAAAACGGTTGAAAAATGTGGACTTTGAAAACTTTCCTGGAATTTCGGTGAAAACAGGGAATTTTTGCAAATATTGTTCCTAGCACAATTGTCCTCGATGATATGAGTGGGTTGGTTTTGGAAGTTTTGGAATCGGTTGAAAAATGTGGCATATGGAGAGGTTTGTATATTGCACATCTATTGGAATGGGGAGAAATTCCTGGAAATTCTTGTGAAAACCTGGAATTTGTGGAAAGGGAAAACATGTTTTGTGTTCTATGTTTGGGAAAGGTGGTGTGTCTGGATGGAGGTTTAAGAAAATAAAAACATTTTTTTTGAAAATTTCCCATTCATTTCCCTGGATTTGGGGGAAAACTGGGAATTTTTGAAAATATTGATGCTAGCGCAATTGTCTCCAATAATATGAGTGGGTTGGTGTTGGAATTTTTGGAATCGGTTGAAAAATGTTGACGTAGAAACAGTTTGGGTATTTCGGAATTCCTGGAAATTCCTATGAAAACCCAGAATTTGGGGAAAGGGAAAACATGTTTTGCGTTCCATGTATGGGAAAGGTGGTGTGTGTGGATTGAGGTTTAAAAAAAAAAATTGAAAATTTTCCTTTCATTTCCCTGGAATTTCAGGAGAACCAGGAATTTTTGCAAACATTGATCCTAGCACAATTGTCCCTAATAATATGAGTGGGTTGGTGTTGGAATTTTTGCAATCGGTTGAGAAATGTTGACGTAGTAAGAGTTGGAATTGAGAATGAATATTCTGGAATTCCGGGAAAACCGGGAATTATACAAAAAAAAAAAAAAAGAGTAAAAATTTTTGTTCCAACTAAGAGGAATGTTTTGAAGGTGGAATGGTCAAAAACGGTTGAAAAATGTGGACTGTTGAAAGGTTGGAATCGGGTTAAAAAAACAACTTTTTTTTTGAAAATTTTCCTGGAATTTTGGGAAAACCGGGAATTTTTGCAAATATTGATCCTAGCACAATTGTCCTCGATGATATGAGTGGGTTAATGTTGGAATTTTTGCAATCGGTTGAAAAATGTTGACGTAGTAACAGTTGGAATTGAGAATGAGTATTTTGGAATTCCTGGACTTTAGGGAAAATCGGGAATTTGTACAAGAAAAAAGTAAGAATTTTTGTTACAACTAAGAGAAATGTTTTGAAGGTGGAATGGTCAAAAACGGTTGAAAAATGTGGACTTTGAAAACTTTCCTGGAATTTCGGTGAAAACAGGGAATTTTTGCAAATATTGTTCCTAGCACAATTGTCCTCGATGATATGAGTGGGTTGGTTTTGGAAGTTTTGGAATCGGTTGAAAAATGTGGCATATGGAGAGGTTTGTATATTGCACATCTATTGGAATGGGGAGAAATTCCTGGAAATTCCTGTGAAAACCTGGAATTTGTGGAAAGGGAAAACATGTTTTGTGTTCTATGTTTGGGAAAGGTGGTGTGTCTGGATGGAGGTTTAAGAAAATAAAACTTTTATTTTGAAAATTTCCCATTAATTTCCCTGGAATTTTGGGAAAATGGGAATTTTTGCAAATATTGATGCTAGCACAATTGTCTCCAATAATATGAGTGGGTTGGTGTTGGAATTTTTGTAATCGGTTGAAACATGTTGACGTAGTAACAGTTTGGGTATTTCGGAATTCCTGGAAATTCCTGTGAAAACCCAGAATTTTTGGAAAGGGAAAACATGTTTTGCATTCCATGTTTGGGAAAGGTGGTGTGTGTGGATGGAGGTTTAAAAAAAAAATTGAAAATTTTCCATTCATTTCCCTGGAATATCAGGAGAACCAGGAATTTTTGCAAACATTGATCCTAGCACAATTGTCCCTAATAATATGAGTGGGTTGGTGTTGGAATTTTTGCAATCGGTTGAGAAATGTTGACGTAGTAAGAGTTGGAATTGAGAATTAATATTTTGGAATTCCGGGAAAACCGGGAATTATACAAAAAAAAAAAAGAGTAAAAATTTTTGTTCCAACTAAGAGGAATGTTTTGAAGGTGGAATGGTCAAAAACGGTTGAAAAATGTGGACTGTTAAAAAAACAACTTTTTTTTGAAAATTTTCCTGGAATTTTGGGAAAACCGGGAATTTTTGCAAATATTGATCCTAGCACAATTGTCCTCGATGATATGAGTGGGTTAATGTTGGAATTTTTGCAATCGGTTGAAAAATGTTGACGTAGTAACAGTTGGAATTGAGAATGAGTATTTTGGAATTCCTGGACTTTAGGGAAAATCGGGAATTTGTACAAGAAAAAAGTAACAATTTTTGTTACAACTAAGAGAAATGTTTTGAAGGTGGAATGGTCAAAAACGGTTGAAAAATGTGGACTTTGAAAACTTTCCTGGAATTTCGGTGAAAACAGGGAATTTTTGCAAATATTGTTCCTAGCACAATTGTCCTCGATGATATGAGTGGGTTGGTTTTGGAAGTTTTGGAATCGGTTGAAAAATGTGGCATATGGAGAGGTTTGTATATTGCACATCTATTGGAATGGGGAGAAATTCCTGGAAATTCTTGTGAAAACCTGGAATTTGGGGAAAGGGAAAACATGTTTTGTGTTCTATGTTTGGGAAAGGTGGTGTGTCTGGATGGAGGTTTAAGAAAATAAAAACATTTTTTTTGAAAATTTCCCATTCATTTCCCTGGATTTGGGGGAAAACTGGGAATTTTTGAAAATATTGATGCTAGCGCAATTGTCTCCAATAATATGAGTGGGTTGGTGTTGGAATTTTTGGAATCGGTTGAAAAATGTTGACGTAGAAACAGTTTGGGTATTTCGGAATTCCTGGAAATTCCTATGAAAACCCAGAATTTGGGGAAAGGGAAAACATGTTTTGCGTTCCATGTATGGGAAAGGTGGTGTGTGTGGATTGAGGTTTAAAAAAAAAAATTGAAAATTTTCCTTTCATTTCCCTGGAATTTCAGGAGAACCAGGAATTTTTGCAAACATTGATCCTAGCACAATTGTCCCTAATAATATGAGTGGGTTGGTGTTGGAATTTTTGCAATCGGTTGAGAAATGTTGACGTAGTAAGAGTTGGAATTGAGAATGAATATTCTGGAATTCCGGGAAAACCGGGAATTATACAAAAAAAAAAAAAAAGAGTAAAAATTTTTGTTCCAACTAAGAGGAATGTTTTGAAGGTGGAATGGTCAAAAACGGTTGAAAAATGTGGACTGTTGAAAGGTTGGAATCGGGTTAAAAAAACAACTTTTTTTTTGAAAATTTTCCTGGAATTTTGGGAAAACCGGGAATTTTTGCAAATATTGATCCTAGCACAATTGTCCTCGATGATATGAGTGGGTTAATGTTGGAATTTTTGCAATCGGTTGAAAAATGTTGACGTAGTAACAGTTGGAATTGAGAATGAGTATTTTGGAATTCCTGGACTTTAGGGAAAATCGGGAATTTGTACAAGAAAAAAGTAAGAATTTTTGTTACAACTAAGAGAAATGTTTTGAAGGTGGAATGGTCAAAAACGGTTGAAAAATGTGGACTTTGAAAACTTTCCTGGAATTTCGGTGAAAACAGGGAATTTTTGCAAATATTGTTCCTAGCACAATTGTCCTCGATGATATGAGTGGGTTGGTTTTGGAAGTTTTGGAATCGGTTGAAAAATGTGGCATATGGAGAGGTTTGTATATTGCACATCTATTGGAATGGGGAGAAATTCCTGGAAATTCCTGTGAAAACCTGGAATTTGTGGAAAGGGAAAACATGTTTTGTGTTCTATGTTTGGGAAAGGTGGTGTGTCTGGATGGAGGTTTAAGAAAATAAAACTTTTATTTTGAAAATTTCCCATTAATTTCCCTGGAATTTTGGGAAAATGGGAATTTTTGCAAATATTGATGCTAGCACAATTGTCTCCAATAATATGAGTGGGTTGGTGTTGGAATTTTTGTAATCGGTTGAAACATGTTGACGTAGTAACAGTTTGGGTATTTCGGAATTCATGTGAAAACCCGGAATTTGTGGAAAGGGAAAACATGTTTTGCATTCCATGTATGAGAAAGGTGGTGTGTCTGATGGAGGTTTAAAAAAATAAAATACAATTTTTTTTTTTAATTTTCCATTCATTTCCCTGGAATTTCAGGAGAACCAGGAATTTTTGAAAATATTGATCCTAGCACAATTGTCCCCAATGATATGGTTTTGGAATTTTTGCAATCGGTTGAGAAATGTTGATATAGTAACAGTTGGAATTGAGAATAAATATTCTGGAAGTCCGGGAAAACCGGGAATTTGTACAAGAAAAAAAAGAGTAACATGTGTTGTTCCAACTAAGAGGAATGTGTTGAAGGTGGAATGGTCAAAAACGGTTGAAAAATGTGGACTGTGAAAACTTTCCTGGAAGAGGTGAAAATAGGGCTTTGAAAAACCAGGAATTTTGGGAATACTTGGAATTTTTTGGAACTTGGAAAATGTAGTTTGATTGTCCAAAGTGAGGTGAGTGTGTGGATGTTGCAACACTTCTAATCAGATGAGAAATATTAGATATGCAGTCCGTGTGTTTAATGACCATTTATTGTCAATGGGGAGAAATTCCTGGAAATTCCAGTGAAAACCGGGAATTTGGGGAAAGGGAAAACATGTTTTGTGTTCTATGTTTGGGAAAGGTGGTGTGTCTGGATGGAGGTTTAAGAAAATAAAAAAATTTTTTTTTTAAATTTCCCATTCATTTCCCTGGATTTTGGGGAAAACTGGGAATTTTTGAAAATATTGATGCTAGCGCAATTGTCTCCAATAATATGAGTGGGTTGGTGTTGGAATTTTTGGAATCGGTTGAAAAATGTTGACGTAGAAACAGTTTGGGTATTTCAGAATTCCTGGAAATTCCTATGAAAACCCAGAATTTGGGGAAAGGGAAAACATGTTTTGCGTTCCATGTATGGGAAAGGTGGTGTGTGTGGATAGAGGTTTAAAAAAAAAATTTGAAAATTTTCCATTCATTTCCCTGGAATTTCAGGAGAACAGGGAATTTTTGCAAATATTGATCCTAGCACAATTGTCCCCAATAATATGAGTGGGTTGGTGTTGGAATTTTTGTAATCGGTTGAGAAATGTTGACGTAGTAACAGTTGGAATTGAGAATAAATATTCTGGAAGTCCGGGTAAACCGGGAATTTGTACAAAAAAAAAAAAAAAAAAGAGTAACATTTTTTGTTCCAACTAAGAGGAATGTGTTGAAGGTGGAATGGTCAAAAACGATTGAGAAATGTGGACTGTGAAAACTTTCCTGGAAGAGGTGAAAATAGGGCTTTGAAAAACCAGGAATTTTGGGAATACTTGGAATTTTTTGGAACTTGGAAAATGTAGTTTGATTGTCCAAAGTGAGGTGAGTGTGTGGATGTTGCAACACTTCTAATCAGATGAGAAATATTAGATATGCAGTCCGTGTGTTTAATGACCATTTATTGTCAATGGGGAGAAATTCCTGGAAATTCCAGTGAAAACCGGGAATTTGGGGAAAGGGAAAACATGTTTTGTGTTCTATGTTTGGGAAAGGTGGTGTGTCTGGATGGAGGTTTAAGAAAATAAAAAAATTTTTTTTTTAAATTTCCCATTCATTTCCCTGGATTTTGGGGAAAACTGGGAATTTTTGAAAATATTGATGCTAGCGCAATTGTCTCCAATAATATGAGTGGGTTGGTGTTGGAATTTTTGGAATCGGTTGAAAAATGTTGACGTAGAAACAGTTTGGGTATTTCAGAATTCCTGGAAATTCCTATGAAAACCCAGAATTTGGGGAAAGGGAAAACATGTTTTGCGTTCCATGTATGGGAAAGGTGGTGTGTGTGGATAGAGGTTTAAAAAAAAAATTTGAAAATTTTCCATTCATTTCCCTGGAATTTCAGGAGAACAGGGAATTTTTGCAAATATTGATCCTAGCACAATTGTCCCCAATAATATGAGTGGGTTGGTGTTGGAATTTTTGTAATCGGTTGAGAAATGTTGACGTAGTAACAGTTGGAATTGAGAATAAATATTCTGGAAGTCCGGGTAAACCGGGAATTTGTACAAAAAAAAAAAAAAAAAAGAGTAACATTTTTTGTTCCAACTAAGAGGAATGTGTTGAAGGTGGAATGGTCAAAAACGATTGAGAAATGTGGACTGTGAAAACTTTCCTGGAAGAGGTGAAAATAGGGCTTTGAAAAACCAGGAATTTTGGGAATACTTGGAATTTTTTTGAAGTTGGAAAAATGTAGTTTGATTGTCCAAAGTGAGGTGAGTGTGTGGATGTTGCAACACTTCTAATCAGATGAGAAATATTAGATATGCAGTCCATGTGTTTAATGACCATTTATTGTCAGTGGGGAGAAATTCCTGGAAATTCCAGTGAAAACCGTGAATTTGGGGAAAGGGAAAACATGTTTTGTGTTCTATGTTTGGGAAAGGTGGTGTGTCTGGATGGAGGTTTAAGAAAATAAAAACATTTTTTTTGAAAATTTCCCATTCATTTCCCTGGATTTTGGGGAAAACTGGGATTTTTTGAAAATATTGATGTTAGCACAATTGTCTCCAATAATATGAGTGGGTTGGTGTTGGAATTTTTGGAATCGGTTGAAAAATGTTGACGTAGAAACAGTGTGGGTATTTCGGAATTCCTGGAAATTCCTATGAAAACCCAAAATTTGGGGAAAGGGAAAACATGTTTTGCGTTCCATGTATGGGAAAGGTGGTGTGTGTGGTTGGAGGTTTAAAAAAAAATTGAAAATTTTCCATTCATTTCCCTGGAATTTCAGGAGAACCAGGAATTTTAGCAAATATTGATCCTAGCAAAATTGTCCCCAATAATATGAGTGGGTTGGTGTTGGAATTTTTGTAATCGGTTGAGAAATGTTGACGTAGTAACAGTTGGAATTGAGAATAAATATTCTGGAAGTCCGGGTAAACCGGGAATTTGTACAAAAAAAAAAAAAAAAAGAGTAACATTTTTTGTTCCAACTAAGAGGAATGTGTTGAAGGTGGAATGGTCAAAAACGGTTGAGAAATGTGGACTGTGAAAACTTTCCTGGAAGAGGTGAAAATAGGGCTTTGAAAAACCAGGAATTTTGGGAATACTTGGAATTTTTTTGAAGTTGGAAAAATGTAGTTTGATTGTCCAAAGTGAGGTGAGTGTGTGGATGTTGCAACACTTCTAATCAGATGAGAAATATTAGATATGCAGTCCATGTGTTTAATGACCATTTATTGTCAGTGGGGAGAAATTCCTGGAAATTCCTGTGAAAACCGGGAATTTATGGAAAGGAAAAACATGTTTTGTGTTTTCTGTATAGAAAAAGTGATGTGTGTGGATTGTTGAAAGGTTGGAATCAGGTTTATCCATCCATCAATTTTCTACCGCGTATTCCCTGTGGGGTCGCAGGGGGCGCTGGTGCCTATCTCGTAATCAGGTTTAAAAAAAAAAACAAAAAACATTTTTTTTCTTAAATTTCCCATTAATTTTCTTGGAATTTCGGTGAAAACTGGGGATTTTTGCAAATATTGATCCTAGCACAATTGTCCTGGATGAAATGAGTGGGTTGGTGTTGAAATGTTTGGTATCGGTTGAAAAATGTTGACGTAGTAACAGTTGGACTTAAAAATAGGTATTTCGGAATCCTGGAAATTCCTGTGAAAACCTGGAATTTGTGGAAAGGGAAAACATGTTTTGCATTCCATGTCTGGGAAAGGTGGTGTGTGTGGATTGTTGAAAGGTTGGAATCGGGTTAAAAAAAACTACTTTCCATCCATCCATCATCTTCCGCTTATCCGAGGTCGGGTCGCGGGGGCAACAGCCTAAGCAGGGAAACCCAGACTTCCCTCTCCCCAGCCACTTCGTCTAGCTCTTCCCGGGGGATCCCGAGGCGTTCCCAGGCCAGCCGGGAGACATAGTCTTCCCAACGTGTCCTGGGTCTTCCCCGTGGCCTCCTACCGGTTGGACGTGCCCTAAACACCTCCCTAGGGAGGCGTTCGGGTGGCATCCTGACCAGATGCCCGAACCACCTCATCTGGCTCCTCACATCGAGAGGAACCAGAAAAGAAGAAAAAAAAAGAACTACTTTTTTTTAGAAAATTTCCCATTCATTTTACTAAATTTCGGGAAACCGGGAACTTTTGAAAATATTGATCCTAGCGCAATTGTCCTCAATAATATCAGTGGGTTGGTGTTGGAATTTTTGCAATCGGTTGAAAAATGTTGACGTAGTAACAGTTGGAATTGAGAATGGGTATTTTGGAATTCCTGGAATTTCGGGAAAACCAGGAATTTGTACGGAAAAAAAAGAGTAACATTTGTTGTTCCAACTAAGAGGAATGTGTTGAAGGTGGAATGGTCCAAAAACGGTTGAAAAATGTGGACTGTGAAAACTTTCCAGGAAGAGGTGAAAATCGGGCTTTGGATAACTGGGAATTCCTGGAATTTTTTTGAACTTGTAAAATGTAGTTTGATTGTCCAAAGTGAGGTGAGTGTGTGGATGTTGCAACACTTCCAATCACATAAGAAATATTAGATATGCAGTTTATTCCTTGTCAATGGGGAGAAAATTCCTGGAATTTTGTAAATGGTAAAACATGTTGTCTGTTTGATAAATGGGAAGAGTGGTGTGGGTGGATGGTGGAAAGGTCGGAATTGGGTTTAAAAATGCCGCATATTTTCTGGAATTTACGGCAATGTAGAACTGTGATATGTTCATTTATTTCAATGGGAATTTCCTGGACATTTTGGGAATTTCTGGAAAGCCGGGAATTTTTGCAAGTATTGGCACAATTGTCCTAGACGATATGAATGTTTTGGTGTTGGAATGTTGACGTAGTTACAGTTTGAATTGAGCGTAGATATTTCAGAATTTCGGGAAAACCGGGAATTTGTACCCAAAAAATATAAATGTTGCTGTCCCAACTAAGAGGAATGTTTTGAAGGTGGAATTGTTGGTTTTGGTTGACACATGTGGAATGTGAAAACTTTCTAGCAAGAGGTGGAAATAAGGCTTTGAAAAAGTGGGAATTCTGGGAATTATTGGAATTTTTTTGAATTTGGAAAATGTTATTTTGATTGTTTAAGGTGTTGGAAGTGGAAATGTTCAAGTCTGGTGAGAAAGGTGGCAAATGTGAAAGTTAGATATTAAGTTAGTTATTCTTTATTTGTATTGATTTATTTGCAAGACTGCTTGTATCACAGCGTTTATCGGATATTATTTCCGATATTTGGTTTTTAAGCTGATATCAAACTGATATCACTATCAGATCACTCCTACATGACAGTGATTTATTTTATATTTTATAGTTAATTATTTAATTTTTTTTGAAGGACTGCTTGTTTTTTGTTTTGTTTTTTCTCATCTTAATTTTTAATTAAGTCCATTTTTTTACAGTACTGTTTGTTTTTTCAATTTTATATTTGTAATTTTATATAAAAAATATTTCTAGAATGATGATTACCATTATTATATCACCAATATTTATTTATTCGTATGTATTTTCAAAACCGCTTGAATCAGAGCGTTTATCGTTTTACACCCGATACTTAGCTTTTATGCTGATATCGAACTGATATCACTATCAGATCACCCCTACATGACAGTGATTTATTTCATTTTTTATAACTTTTTTTTCAGAACTTCTTGTTTTTTATTTTGATTGGTAATTATTCGTTTTTTACTGGACTGCTTGTTTTTTAAATGTTATATTTTAATGTTTTCAAAATATATATATTATTATTATTATTATTATTATTATTATTATTATCATTAATATCGTCATCATTATTATTATTTTAAATTTTTATTTTTATTATATTACTATTATTTGTTTATTTGTATTTATTTTCAAGACCGCTTGTATCAGAGTGTTTATCGGATTTTACCCTTGATACTTGGTTTTCATACTGATATCGGACCGATATCACTACTCTATCACCCCAACATGACAGTGATTTATTTTATTATTTATAATAATAAAAAAAAATTACAGAGGACTGAGTGTTCTTTAATTTTTAATTTGAATATTTTTTTTTGCAGGACTGCTTGTTTTTTAATTTTATATTTTAAATTGTTTTCAAAATATTTTTTTAATTATATTTTCATTATTTTTATTATTATTTTACTGTTACTGATATCACTATCAGATCACCCCTACATGACAGTGATTTATTTTATTTTTTTATAGGTAATTATTTTTAATTTTTTTTGCGGGACTGCTTGTTTTTAAAATTATATATTTGTATTTTTTTATGAAAAGTATGTTTAAAATGAAGATGATTATTATTATTATATGACTATTATTAATTTATTTGTATGTGTTTTCAAGACTGCTTGTATCAGAGAGTTTATTCCAACATTTTGGGAAAGACCCTATTTCTGCACAAAACGAGGCCCCTCCCAAAAAGCCCCCCCCCCTTCCCAAAAAGGGGCGGGGCCACTGCACCTAGCCCTCCCTGACTTTCACTTCCTGTATGTGGAATGCGTCCAAATACATTTGCATGTGCTGTAAAAGTGTCAAAGGGCACAAAAGGCAGAAGCTACGAGGGCCCCGCCCCCCCCCCCCCCCCCTCCACCACCACCACCACCACCACCACCACCACCACCACACACCCTTCAGGCATCCATTACCGCTGGACCACAGCACTTCTACTAATGGCGGCCCATTGCCAGGACAACTTGCAGGTTAGCAAACAGTGATGGTATGTAAACAGGAAGTAGGTCATTTGACTCCTCCCACATCATTGTGATGAGAAGAGTCTGGTGGTGCTGACTCAGCGAGTATCCCCACCCCACATTGTGCTGGAACCAGCAAACACCAGCAAGCTCAGCGCTGGCTGGACAACACTCCATTGTCCTCCGAGCCGTAACCATGGTAACAATGGCGCTGGCCAACAAGATGGCCGACCGGCTAAGCAGAGGGCCCTGCTAGCTCCTCTCATCCTAAATATCCTAAATATCACACAGTATCGTTGTCTTGTAGTTCAGGTTAATGACCATGAATTAGGCCTGGGCGTGTCCGCAGCACAGCATGTTGATAAAGTTGAAGAATGCTCATCAAACACTTATTTGGAACATCCCACAGGTGTGCAGGCTAATTGGGAACAGGTGGGTGCCATGATTGGCTATAAAAGCAGCTTCCCAAAAAATGCTCAGTCTTTCACAAGAAAGGATGGGGCGAGGTACACCCCTTTGGAAACAAATTGTAGAACAGTTTTAGAACAACAGTTCTCAACGAGCTATTGCAAGGAATTTAGGGATTTTACCATCTACGGTCCGTAAAATCATCAAAAGGTTCAGAGAATCTGGAGAAATCACTGCACTTAAGCGATGAAAATTCCGGACCTTTGAGCCCTCTGGCGGTACTGCATCAAAAACTGACATCAGTGTGTAAAGGATATCACCACATGGGCTCAGGAACACTTCATAAAACCACTGTCAGTAACTACAGTTGGTCGCTACATCTGTAAGTGCAAGTTAAAACTCTACTATGCAAAGCCAAAGCCATTTATCAACAACACCCAGGAACGCCGCTGGCTTCGCTGGGCCCGAGCTCAACACACGCACATATATATATATACATCTGTAAGTGCAAGTTAAAACTCTACTATGCAAAACCAAAGCCATTTATCAACAACACCCAGGAACGCCGCTGGCTTCGCTGGGCCCGAGCTCAACACACGCACATATATATATATATACAGCTGTAAGTGCAAGTTAAAACTCTACTATGCAAAGCCAAAGCCATTTATCAACAACACCCAGGAACGCCGCTGGCTTCGCTGGGCCCGAGCTCAACACACGCACATATATATATATATATATGTATGTATGTATGTATGTATGTATGTATGTATGTATGTGTATGTATATATATATATATATATATTTATATATATATTTATATGTATTAACCACACAAAAACTGACTTGGGTCAGGATGTCGTTTGACAAAGATAAAATCTCGGAGTCTAAAATGTGCTAGCTTGATGCTAATTTCCATTGGATTTGCCATAGACGAGCTACCTTAGCCTTACCCATTTTACCTGGCGACCTCCACACCTCCAAGTTTGGTAATAAAAACCACAATTCCAACAGCTGGTGTGAGATAAGCACACTACATATAGTACACACACTTTGTAGGGCACGACAGAGCACGTTTTTGGCTTGGAATGTCTCGAATGTTGACGTTGTTTTGGATGTGTGCGCTAAATCAAGCAATTGTTGAAATGTCTTGGCGGTGATGTCAGGACTCTCATGTCGAGGCCGCTGGTCCCGGGGACAAAGACGGATTGTGAGACATTTTTGTGCGTCTGCTTTATGTCACTTTTTGTGTCACTGAGCTTCTTTTATTCGCTCCGTAACCTTTTGTCCTCTTGCTGGACTTCTGAAGAGTCAGTCCATTAGAGACCAAAGTCTCTCAACAAGGACTCGTTTGGTTCTTGACTTTTTTTTTTTTTTTTTTTTTACCCAATTTGACCTTCGATGATACAGGAACTCCTGGATGAGTTCGCCACTGAGAAGTTGTGTTTCCTTGTTGCCGTGGCGACTGGACAATAACAACAACCCGCAGAGTCCTTTCCTCCCGGCTGAACTTGGTGGTTACATGCCTTCCAAGTACGATACCATGCCGATAGAGGAGCCTTGCATATCAACTGATACCAGGCAACGGGAATCTTGTATTATTTGTTTGGGTGAAATGTTCAGAAAAGGTTTGATGAAGTGAAATTAGTGAAGGTGTGAAAAACACAAACCTGTTTATCAGTAGCTGTCTGGAGTGGACTTGTGCTGTCTTGAAGTTAAAGTGGAGTGGTAATTGGGTTTTACGGCGACACCTGGTGGCCGCATTAATTCACAAAGTTAGCTAGTGAATGAAGCATTATGTTGAATGGTGCGGACACGTTTGTTACTGCCCACTTTCTAACACTTTCATGCCTTGGAGACTTTGTGTGTGGAAGTAAGATTTTATACTTGTTTACGCTGACAAATGTGCTTTTTTATTCTTCAAGTATTGTTACATATATACTAGCTTTGTGCTGCATGACAGTGATTGATTTCAGTTTTTTATAACTATTATTATTTCATTTTTTTGCAGGATTGCTTTTTTTAATAATTTTCAATTTTAATTTTTTTTTTGATTTTTTTTTGCAGGACTGCTTGTTTTTTTTTAAGCAAGCAGTCCTGCACAAAAACAAAAAATACAATTTAAAATTCAAAATGATAAAAAGTTAAAAAAAAACAAGCAGGACTGCATTTTTAAATTTTTTTTAATAGTTTTAAATCTTCCCCTTCTCTGAGGTAGGGTCACGGGGGCAGCAGCCTAAGCAGGGAAACCCAGACTTCCCTCTCCCCAGCCACTTCGTCTAGCTCCTCCCGGGGGATCCCGAGGCGTTCCTAGGCCAGCCGGGAGACATAGTCTTCCCAACGTGTCCTGGGTCTTCCCCGTGGCCTCCTACCAGCTGGACGTGCCCTAAACACATCCCTAGGGAGGCGTTCGGGTGGCATCCTGACCAGATGCCCGAACCACCTCATCTGGCTCCTCTCCATGTGGAGGAGCAGCGGCTTTACTTTGAGTTCCTCCCGGATGGCAGAGCTTCTCACCCTATCTCTAAGATTTTAGTTGTTAAAATGTAAAAACATTTTTGCAGGACTGCTTGTTTTTTTAATTTTATTGATTTGTAATTGACGAAGCGGTTGGGGAGAGGGAAGTCTGGGTTTCCCTGCTTAGGCTGCTGCCCCCGCGACCCGACCTCGGATAAGCGGAAGAAGATGGATGGATGGATGATTTGTAATTTTTTTTATAAAAAAGTGATTTTAAAAATATTATTATTAATAATTTTATATCGTTATTATTTATTTATTTGCGTGTATTTTCAAGACCGCTTTTATCAGAGCGTTTATCGGTTTACCTCCGATACTTAGCTTTAATGCTGATATTGGACTGATATCACTATCAGATCACACTTACATGACAGTGATTTATTTCATTATTTATAAATATTATTTTTATTTTTTTTGCAGGATTGCTTGTTTTTTTTAGTTTTTTTTTAAAAATATAATTTTCAGGTTTAATTTTTTTTGTGTGTGTGTTTTTTTTTGCAGGATTGCTTGTTTTTTTTTTAGTTAAAAAAAAATATATATTTTCAGTTTTAATTTTTTTGTGTGTGTTTTTTTTGCAGGACTGCGTGTTTATTATTTCTAAGTTATTTTTTTTTTTTTAAAAGAAGCAAAAAACATCAAATTAAAAAAACAAGCCGTCCTGCAAAAAAGTTTTTAACATTTTAACAACTAGAGTTGCTTTTTTTTTTTTTTTTTTTTTAATAATTTTCAGTTTAAATTTTTTTTGTGTGTTTTTTTTGCAGGATTGCTTGTTTTTTTAGTTTAAAAAAAAAAATTCAGTTTTCATTTTTTTTGTGTGTGTTTTTTTCCAGGACTGCTTGTTTATTATTTCTAAGTAATTTTTTTTTTTTTTAAAAGAAGCAAAAAACATCACATTAAAAAAAACAAGCAGTCCTGCAAAAAAGTTTTTAACATTTTAACAACTAGAATTGCTTGTTTTTTTTAGTTTTTTTTTTTTTTTTAAATAATTTTCAGTTTTTATTTTTTTGTGTGGTTTTTTTTGCAGGATTGCTTGTTTTTTTTAGTTTTTAAAAAAATAATAATTTTCAGTTTTCATTTTTTTTGTGTGTGTTTTTTTGCAGGACTGCTTGTTTATTATTTCTAAGTTATTTTTTTTTAAAAAAGAAGCAAAAAACATCAAATTAAAAAAAGAAGCCGTCCTGCAAAAAAGTTTTTAACATTTTAACAACTAGAATTGCTTTTTTTTTTTTTTTTTTTTAATAATTTTCAGTTTAAATTTTTTTTGTGTGTTTTTTTTTTTTGCAGGATTGCTTGTTTTTTTAGTTTAAAAAAAAATATTTCAGTTTTCATTTTTTTTGTGTGTGTTTTTTTCCAGGACTGCTTGTTTATTATTTCTAAGTTTTTTTTTTTTTTTTAAAAGAAGCAAAAAACATCACATTAAAAAAAACAAGCAGTCCTGCAAAAAAGTTTTTAACATTTTAACAACTAGAATTGCTTTTTTTTTTTTTTTTTTTTAATAATTCATTCATTCATTTTCTACCGCTTATTCCCTTTTGGGGTCGCGGGGGGCGCAATTAAAATGTTTTTTGTGTGTGTTTTTTTTGCAGGATTGCTTGTTTTTTTAGTTTAAAAAAAAAAATTTCAGTTTTCATTTTTTTTGTGTGTGTTTTTTTCCAGGACTGCTTGTTTATTATTTCTAAGTAATTTTTTTTTTTTTAAAGAAGCAAAAAACATCACATTAAAAAAAACAAGCAGTCCTGCAAAAAGTTTTTAACATTTTAACAACTAGAATTGCTTGTTTTTTTTAGTTTTTTTTTTTTTTTAAATAATTTTCAGTTTTTTTTTTTTGTGTGTTTTTTTTTGCAGGATTGCTTGTTTTTTTAGTTTTTAAAAAAATAATAATTTTCAGTTTTCATTTTTTTTGTGTGTGTTTTTCTGCAGGACTGCTTGTTTATTATTTCTAAGTTATTATTATTTTTTAAATAAGCAAAACACATCAAATAAAAAAAACAAGCATTCCTGCAAAAAAGTTTTTAACATTTTAACAACTAGAATTGCTTTTTTTTTTAAAAATAATTTTCAGTTTTAATTTTTTTTGTGTGTTTTTTTTTGCAGGATTGCTTGTTTTTTTTAGTTTAAAAACAATAATAATTTAAATAATAAGAAGCAAAAAACATCAAATTAAAAAAACAAGCAGTCCTGCAAAAATGTTTTTAACATTTTAACAACTAGAATTGAAAATTATAAAAAAAAATTAGAATAAAAAAGCGGTTCTGCACAAAAACAAAAATACAATTAAAATTAAAAATGATAAAAAATAAAAAAAAAACAAGCAGGACTACTTATTTTTTTATTTTTATAATTTTAAATTTTAGTTGTTAAAATGAAAACATTTTTGCAGGACTGCTTGTTTTATTAATTTGATGTTTTTTGCTTTTAAAAAAAAACATTTTTTTTTTTTTTAATGATTATGTATTTATTTGCAGGGCTGCCAAGCCCTTTTTTTAATTTGTAATTTTCTAAAATCATGCTGATATCAGCCCGATGTCATTTTTGGACCTGACTGTGCTGCTCAGGTCCTCTGACAACAACTACATTCCAGACCCTCTGCAGCCACGTCTCCATCCTCTACTTTACCTGCACTTTACCTGCACTTCACCTGCACTTTACCTGCACTTTACCTGCACTTCACCTGCACTTTACCTGTACTTTACCTGCACTTTACCTGCACTTTACCTGCACTTTACCTGTACTTTACCTGTCCTTTACCTGCACTTCACCTGCACTTCCCCTGCACTTTACCTGCACTTTACCTGCACTTAACCTGTACTTTACCTGCACTTTACCTGCACTTTACCTGCACTTTACCTGCCCTTTATCTGCACTTTACCTGTACTTTACCTGCACTTTACCTGCACTTTACCTGCCCTTTATCTGCACTTTACCTGTACTTTACCTGCACTTTACCTCCGTCATGAAGTCACCAGGTCGTGTTTAGCGTGTTCCCGCGGCAAAAGAAGAAGTCAAAGTGTGTCATGACTCACAGAAGAAGAAGTCCAGGTGTGTCATGACTCAGGTGTCCATTAGTAGGTGTCCTTTAGTTCCCACTAATGGACGCCACTCAGGAAACACAACCTTGGTCTTCCCCGCCATGTTCCCCAGGGTCTTGGCCATGGACTTCTCCTGCAGACTAGCTCGTTAGCGCACGTTAGCGTCACCGCCGCCTGACACACACCTCGGACAGGCGGCCGTGACACGCGGGTGGCGTACATTGTCTCAACGTGCACGTGGAACCTTCTAGTAGTGCGGGGTCATGGCTTCAGGCCACACACACACACACACACACACACACACACACACACACGGACCGAGAGATGTGCGAGCCATAAAGAATCAGGTTGGTTGTTTGCAGTGAGAATGGCAGCCATTAAAGCCTGTGGACTGTTTGCTATGAAGGAGCTTTTATTCTGTGTGACTCGTTCACTAGATGCCCTTTGCTGCTCCCCACAATGGATGGATGTGTCCATCACTTCATCACACAAGCATCTTCTGTCATCAACACCACTTTGTTCCAAGTTCTACTAGCAGTGGTGCTGATGGCAGTTTGACCCGGATGCTGAAACCATAGTAATAAATATATCAATAGACACAATCAGGAGACAGTATCAGCTATCAAGTTTGCCTGATTTTTTTGTCACGTAGTGAGAAGAGAAAGTCAAAATGAAAATAAAATTGCACCAGCTCACCTTTTAGAGCAGGGGTCACCAAGGTGGGCACCAGGTCGCCCGTAAGGACCAGATGAGTCGCCCACTGGCCTGTTCTAAAAATAGCTCAAATAGCAGCACTTACCAGTGAGCTGCCTCGATTTTTTAAATTGTATTTATTTACTAGCAAGCTGGTCAACATTTTTAATTCTAAGAGAGACAAAACTAAAATAGAATTTGAAAATCCAAGAAAATATTTTAAAGACTTGGTCTTCACTTGTTTAAATAAATTCATTTATTTTTTTTACTTTGCTTCTTATAACTTTCAGAAAGACAATTTTGGAGAAAAAATACAACCTTAAAAAAGATTTTAGGATTTTTAAACACATATACCTTTTTACCTTTTAAATTCCTTCCTCTTCTTTCCTGACAATTTAAATCAATGTTTAAGTATTTAATTTTTTTATTGTAAAGAATAATAAATATATTTTAATTTAATTCTTCATTTTAGCTTCAGTTTTTTCCGACGAATAATATTTGTGAAATATTTATTCAAACTAATTATGATTAAAATAAAATAAAAATATTCTGGCCAATCTAGAAAATCTGTAGAATCAAATTTAAATCTTATTTCAAAATCTTTTGAATTTCTTTAAAAAATGTTGTTCTGGAAAATCTAGAAGAAATAATGATTTGTCTTTGTTAGAAATATAGCTTGGTCCAATTTGTTATATATTCTAACAAAGTGCAGATTGGATTTGAACCTATTTAAAACATGTCATCAAAATTCTAAAAATAATCTTAATCAGGAAAAAGTACTAATGATGTTTCATAAATTCTTTTTTTAATTTTTTCACAAAGATTCGAATGAGCTAGTTTTTCTCTTCTTTTTTTCAGTTGAATTTTGAATTTTAAAGAGTCTAAATTGAAGATAAACTATGTTTCAAATTTTAATTTTCTTTTTTTTTCGTATTTTCTCTTTTAAACCGTTTCTCATCATTTATTCTCTACAAAAAACCTTCTGTAGAAGGAAAGAAAATGTACAACGGAATGACAGACAGAAATACCCATTTTTTGGTGGGATATTTATCTGTTTCTATAAATATTTATTGTAAGGAATCATTAAGATGATCAGTGTTTCCACAAAGATAAATATCATTAATTATTAATAAAAAGATAGAGTTAAAGGTAAATTGAGCAAATTGGCTATTTCTGGCACAGTCCTGCATTATGTTTGCTTGTGTGCGATACAAGCAGTTCTGCATCATGTTTACTTGTGCAAGTTAAAACTCTACTATGCAAAGCGAAAGTCATTTATCAACAACACCCAGGAACGCCACTGGCTTCACTGGGCCCGAGCTCATCTAAGATGGACTGATGCAAAGTGGAAAAGTGTTCTGTGGTCTGACGAGTCCACATTTCAAATTATATTTGGAAACTGTGGACGTGGTGTCCTCCAGAACAAAGAGGAAAATAGCCATCCGGATTGTT
>NC_084618.1:8651391-8711391 GCF_033978795.1 Nerophis ophidion | reverse complement strand
CAGCGGAGACCCCGGACTGTTGAAGGACTGAAGCTCTACATAAAACAAGAATGGGAAAGAATTCCACTTTAGAAGCTTCAACAATTAGTTTCTTCAGTTCCCAAACGTTTATTGAGTGTTGTTAAAAGAAAAGGTGATGTAACACAGTGGTGAACATGCCCTTTCCCAACTACTTAGGCACCTGTTGCAGCCATGAAATTCTAAGTTAATTATTATTTGCAAAAAAAACCAAAAATCTTTAAGTTTGAACATGAAATATGTTGTCTTTGTAGCATATTCAACTGAATATGGGTTGAAAAGGATTTGCAAATCATTGTATTCTGTTTATATTTACATCAAACACAATTTCCCAACTCATATGGAAAGGGGTTTGTAGGTAAAACACTGTGGATGGATGTTAGCCATGTGTTAAAGCAGCTCTTCCTGAGGGTGTTTCAGTGTTATAACTTCACCTTTATCTTGACTTTTTACTCTAAAATGCGTCCGTTTTCCCTTTTCTGTCTACACACTGTTTCTGCTTCAAAGTACTCTGTGTGTGTGTGTGTGTGTGTGTGTGTGTGTGTGTGTGTGTGTGTGTGTGTGTGTGTGTGTGTGTGTGTGTGTGTGTGTGTGTGTGTGTGTGTGTGTGTGTTTTCTGTGGTGACAAACGTAGTGCACAATTGTAGAATAGACTGATAGTTGTCATGTCAGGTCTTGGCCACCAGATGGCAGAATAGCTTCTTTTTGTAAGGAAATGAGACGTGTGTGTGTGTGTGTGTGTGTGTGTGTGTGTGTGTGTGTGTGTGCGTGTGTGTGTGTGTGTGTGTGTGTGTGTGTGTGTGTCCATATAATTATGAGCTCATTATGCCACCTTGCTAATAATAATATGAGCGGTTTATGCTCCAACTTTACCCTTATTTAAGTTTTTTATTATCATATGTACATTTATGTTGTTTTAAGTATTGTCTAGCATTATTTGTATTTTATTTAGTGTCACAGTCCAGCAGGAAATAATTCTGGACACGTACTCTAAACATTTCTTGTCATTGTCGCTCAGGATGCTCCGAAATTCACTTTACATCCAAACTACCTTTTTTTATTCATTCAGATTTAACATTGGTCTCAACATTTTTAAAAATTGATTTGAAAAAAATAATTAAAAAAAGAAAGTTTTTTGGGTTTTTTATGGCCATTATTTAATTTTTTTTTATTTTAAGATTAAATTCTTGGGTTTTTGGATTTGAAAAAATAACACCTATTGTTGATATCATTTTTAAAATATTATTGTTGACAATGTACGGATTCACAATTGGGTAATTTTTATGAATCAATTTGAAAAAAAAGAAAAATGTTTTTTTTTGCAATTTTTATTTTTTATTTTTTATTTTAATATTACGTTTCTGGGTTTTTGGATTAAAAAAATAACAACTATTGTTGATATTATTATTACTGTTGACAATGTACGGATTCATAATTGGGTAATTTTTATGAATCGATGTGAAAAAAAGAAAAATGTATTTTTTTTGCAATTTTTTAAATTAAATTTTATATTACATTTTTGGGTTTTTGGATTTTAAAAAATAGCTATTGTTGATATTATTATTATTATTATTATTATTATTATTGTTGACAATGTACAGATTCAAAATTGGGTAATTTTTATAAATCGATTTGAAAAAAAGAAAAAAAAGAAAAAAGTTTTTTTTTGCAATTATTTTTATTTTTTATTTTAATATTACATTTTTGGGTTTTTGGATTAAAAAAAAATAACTATTGTTGATATTATTATTATTATTATTATTATTATTATTGACAATGTACAGATTCAGAATTGGTTCATTTTTAAGAATCAATTTGAAAATAAAATAAAGTTTTTTTTTTTTTGCTATTATTTTTATTTTGTATTGTAAGATTAAATTCTTGGGTTTTTGGATTAAAAAAATAAAACCTATTGTTGATATTATTATTATTGTTATCATTATTGCCAATGTAATTTATTTGATTTAAATTAAATAACATCCTGTTATTTTTGTATATAACATTTAAAAGAAAATGTTCTAAGCTGCGTGTATAAGTTGCCAAGAGTAGCTTTGAAAATGTTTGGCTATACAAAAAAAAAGTTTTTTTGATAGGAATCTTGTTGAATCAAGAATGAATTGTAACTGAAATAGTCAGCTCAAGAATGGGAGTCAAAGGTGATTTGCCCAAAGATTCCCATCTCTGACTGTGGCGCCCCCTGTGGGTTGTGGTGAGAATACTTTAGAATTCATGCTAGCATGCAGTAGGTGGAATGCCAACATCATTAAACTAATGATTTATGGACAATTAGTTAAGTGCTTCTGCAAAGATGGCGGCCATGTTTTCAACTTTTTTTTTTTTTTAAGCTGTGTGGGATATTTATATTTCCTGCCAACAAATTCTTGGAGTTTTGATAACAGCGCCACCTTGTTGTGTTTTTGTCACCCTCAGACACACTTACCTAATCCCACTGATTACCGAGCAAACATGTCAGTTGTCAGGAAAGGAATCCTTGCTGCAGGACACGTCATTCATGCTAA
Organism: Nerophis ophidion; assembly: GCF_033978795.1. Classification (NCBI taxonomy): domain Eukaryota; kingdom Metazoa; phylum Chordata; class Actinopteri; order Syngnathiformes; family Syngnathidae; genus Nerophis; species Nerophis ophidion. The sequence goes on along the minus strand of NC_084618.1, from coordinate 8,708,854 downwards.
TTAGGTTTTTTGTTGTTGTTGACTTTGAGGAGTGTCTTCCTGCTGTAACGTCGGAATAGTAAATGTCGGGACAGCAAACACTGTAACTGCAAACATAAAAGGACTGGAAACTTAGAAATGGAAAACATTGTGACTGACGAATAAAGTGACATATCAGGCTGTAGCAGGAAACGTCGTAATGGGAAAAGTCGTAACTGAAAACGTAATAGAAAATGTAATCATTTGAAATGTTGTAACAGGAAGTGTGACATGAAAGGGCTTAACTGGAAACATCGTAACAGGAAATGTCATGATTGAAAAAGTCGTGACACAAAACATTGTAACAGGAAACGTCGTCACTGTAAATGTCGTAGCCGGAAACGTAACTGAAAACGTAATTAAAAATGATGTAATTGGAAATGTCGTAAGAGGTAATGTCGTAACTAAAAATGTTGTCATTTCAAATGTGACAGGAAGTGTGACATGAAAGGGATTAACTGGAAACATCGTAACAGGAAACTTTGTCACTGGAAATCTTAAGACAGGAAACTTCATGATTGGAAAATGTCATGACAGAAAACATTGTAACAGGAAATGTCGTCACTGGAAATGTCATAGCCGGAAACGTAACTGAAAACGTAATAAAAAATGTCGTAATTGGAAAAGTTGTAAATGAAAACATAATAGAAAATGTCGTCATTTGAAATTTTGTGACAGGAAGTGGGACATGAAAGGGATTAACTGGAAACATCGTAACAGGAAACGTTGAATGATTGGAAATGTCGTGACAGAAAACATCGTGACAGGGAACGTCGTCACGGGGAACGTCGTCACTGGAAATATCCGCTGGAAATGTAACTGAAAACGTTATAAAAAATGTCATAATTGGAAATGTTGTAACTGAAAACGTAATGGAAAATGTCGTCATTTGAAATGTTGCGACAGGAAGTGTGACATGAAAGGGCTTAACTGGAAACATCGTAACAGGAAACGCAATGATTGAAAATGTCGTGACAGAAAACAGCGTAACAGGGAACGTCGTCACTGGAAATATCATAGCTGGAAATATACAGTAGCTGAAAACGTAATAGAAAATGTCGTCATTTGAAATGTTATGACTGGAAGTGTGACATGAAAGGGGCTAACTGGAAATATCTTAACAGGAAAATATCATGATTGAAATGTCGTGACACAAAACATTGTAACAGGAAACGTCGTCACTGTAAATGTCATAGCCGGAAACGTAACTGAAAACGTAATTAAAAATGTAGTAATTGGAAATGTCGTAAGAGGAAATGTCGTAACTTATAATGTTGTCATTTGAAATGTTGTTACAGGAAGTGTGACATGAAAGGGCTTAACTGGAAACATCGTAACAGGAAATGTCATGATTGAAAAAGTCGTGACACAAAACATTGTAACAGGAAACGTCGTCACTGTAAATGTCGTAGCCGGAAACGTAACTGAAAACGTAATTAAAAATGATGTAATTGGAAATGTCGTAAGAGGTAATGTCGTAACTAAAAATGTTGTCATTTCAAATGTGACAGGAAGTGTGACATGAAAGGGATTAACTGGAAACATCGTAACAGGAAACTTTGTCACTGGAAATCTTGTGACAGGAAACTTCATGATTGGAAAATGTCATGACAGAAAACATTGTAACAGGAAATGTCGTCACTGGAAATGTCATAGCCGGAAACGTAACTGAAAACGTAATAAAAAATGTCGTAATTGGAAAAGTTGTAACTGAAAACGTAATGGAAAATGTCGTCATTTGAAATGTTGTGACAGGAAGTGTGACATGAAAGGGCTTAACTGGAAACATCGTAACAGGAAACGCAATGATTGAAAATGTCGTGACAGAAAACAGCGTAACAGGGAACGTCGTCACTGGAAATATCATAGCTGGAAATATACAGTAGCTGAAAACGTAATAGAAAATGTCATTTGAAATGTTGTGACTGGAAGTGTGACATGAAAGGGGCTAACTGGAAATATCTTAACAGGAAATGTCATGATTGAAATGTCGTGACACAAAACATTGTAACAGGAAATGTCGTCACTGGAAATGTCATAGCCGGAAACGTAACTGAAAACGTAATAAAAAATGTCGTAATTGGAAAAGTTGTAAATGAAAACATAATAGAAAATGTCGTCATTTGAAATTTTGTGACAGGAAGGGGGACATGAAAGGGATTAACTGGAAACATCGTAACAGGAAACGTTGAATGATTGGAAATGTCGTGACAGAAAACATCGTGACAGGGAACGTCGTCACGGGGAACGTCGTCACTGGAAATATCCGCTGGAAATGTAACTGAAAACGTTATAAAAAATGTCGTAATTGGAAATGTTGTAACTGAAAACGTAATGGAAAATGTCGTCATTTGAAATGTTGTGACAGGAAGTGTGACATGAAAGGGCTTAACTGGAAACATCGTAACAGGAAACGCAATGATTGAAAATGTCGTGACAGAAAACAGCGTAACAGGGAACGTCGTCACTGGAAATATCATAGCTGGAAATATACAGTAGCTGAAAACGTAATAGAAAATGTCGTCATTTGAAATGTTGTGACTGGAAGTGTGACATGAAAGGGGCTAACTGGAAATATCTTAACAGGAAATGTCATGATTGAAATGTCGTGACACAAAACATTGTAACAGGAAATGTCGTCACTGGAAATGTCATAGCCGGAAACGTAACTGAAAACGTAATAAAAAATGTCGTAATTGGAAAAGTTGTAAATGAAAACATAATAGAAAATGTCGTCATTTGAAATTTTGTGACAGGAAGGGGGACATGAAAGGGATTAACTGGAAACATCGTAACAGGAAACGTTGAATGATTGGAAATGTCGTGACAGAAAACATCGTGACAGGGAACGTCGTCACGGGGAACGTCGTCACTGGAAATATCCGCTGGAAATGTAACTGAAAACGTTATAAAAAATGTCGTAATTGGAAATGTTGTAACTGAAAACGTAATGGAAAATGTCGTCATTTGAAATGTTGTGACAGGAAGTGTGACATGAAAGGGCTTAACTGGAAACATCGTAACAGGAAACGCAATGATTGAAAATGTCGTGACAGAAAACAGCGTAACAGGGAACGTCGTCACTGGAAATATCATAGCTGGAAATATACAGTAGCTGAAAACGTAATAGAAAATGTCGTCATTTGAAATGTTGTGACTGGAAGTGTGACATGAAAGGGGCTAACTGGAAATATCTTAACAGGAAATGTCATGATTGAAATGTCGTGACACAAAACATTGTAGCAGGAAACGTCGTCACTGTAAATGTCATAGCCGGAAACGTAACTGAAAACGTAATTAAAAATGTAGTAATTGGAAATGTCGTAAGAGGAAATGTCGTAACTAAAAATGTTGTCATTTGAAATGTTGTGACAGGAAGTGTGACATGAAAGGGATTAACTGGAAACATCGTAACAGGAAACGTCATAATTGAAAATGTCGTGAAAGAAAACATCGGAACAGGGAACGTCGTCACTGGAAATATAGCTGAAAACGTAATAAAAATGTCGTCATTTGAAATTTTGTGACAGGAAGTGTGACATTAAAGGGGCTATCTGGAAACATCGTAACAGGAAACGTTGTCACTGGAAATATCCTAGCTGGAAACGTAACTGAAAGCGTGATAGAGAACGTTGTCACAGAAAATGTGGTAATTGTAGACGTGACAGGAAAGGCTGCTCAGTAGACGCCATTGTCAGTTGTTCATAATTGGCCATGACGCATGTGAACACTGTAAACATTTTTACCACAAAAACAAACAAAAAAAACTGCAGCTCAGTCGCACAATTTTAAATTCAAGGTTATTTTACACAGAAGGACTGCAAATGAAAATAAACATTTAGTTTTACTATCAAATCCAAGGTTATTTTACAATGAATGACTTGACAGTCAAATAAGAAATGTAGTTTTAGTGTCAAATTCAAGGTTATTTTACACTGAATTACTTGAAATTAAAATAAAAAAAAATGCTTTACTGCCAAATCAGGTTTATTTTAGACTGAATGACTTGAAATTAAAATAAACTTTTAGTTTTACTATCAAATCCAGGGTTATTTTACAATGAATGACTTGACAGTCAAATAAGAAATGTAGTTTTAGTGTCAAATTCAAGGTTATTTTACACTGAATTACTTGAAATTAAAATTAAAAAAAATGCTTTACTGCCAAATCAGGTTTATTTTAGACTGAATGACTTGAAATTAAAATAAACTTTTAGTTTTACTATCAAATCCAGGGTTATTTTACAATGAATGACTTGACAGTCAAATAAGAAATGTAGTTTTAGTGTCAAATTCAAGGTTATTTTACACTGAATGACTTGAAATTAAAATGAACTTTTAGTTTTACTGCCAAATTCAGGGTTATTTTAGACTGAATGACTTGAAATTAACAAACTTTTAGTTTTACTGCCAAATTCAGGGTTATTTTACACTGAATGACTTGAAATTAAAATGAACTTTTAGTTTTACTGCCAAATTCAGGGTTATTTTACACTGAATGACTTGAAATTAACATAAACTTTTAGTTTTACTGCCAAATTCAGGGTTATTTTGCACTGAATGACTTGAAATTAAAATAAACTTTTAGTTTTACTATCAAATCCAGGGTTATTTTACAATGAATGACTTGACAGTCAAATAAGAAATGTAGTTTTAGTGTCAAATTCAGGGTTATTTTACACTGACTGACTTGAAATTAAAATGAACTTTTAGTTTTACTGCCAAATTCAGGGTTATTTTACACTGAATGACTTGAAATTAACATAAACTTTTAGTTTTACTGCCAAATTCAGGGTTATTTTACACTGAATGACTTGAAATTAAAATAAACTTTTAGTTTTACTGCCAAATTCAGGGTTATTTTAGACTGAATGACTTGAAATTAACATAAACTTTTAGTTTTACTGCCAAATTCAGGGTTATTTTACACTGAATGACTTGAAATTAACATAAACTTTTAGTTTTACTGCCAAATTCAGGGTTATTTTAGACTGAATGACTTGAAATTAAAATAAACTTTTAGTTTTACTATCAAATCCAGGGTTATTTTACAATGAATGACTTGACAGTCAAATAAGAAATGTAGTTTTAGTGTCAAATTCAGGGTTATTTTACACTGACTGACTTGAAATTAAAATGAACTTTTAGTTTTACTGCCAAATTCAGGGTTATTTTACACTGAATGACTTGAAATTAACATAAACTTTTAGTTTTACTGCCAAATTCAGGGTTATTTTACACTGAATGACTTGAAATTAAAATAAACTTTTAGTTTTACTGCCAAATTCAGGGTTATTTTAGACTGAATGACTTGAAATTAACATAAACTTTTAGTTTTACTGCCAAATTCAGGGTTATTTTACACTGAATGACTTGAAATTAAAATGAACTTTTAGTTTTACTGCCAAATTCAGGGTTATTTTACACTGAATGACTTGAAATTAACATAAACTTTTAGTTTTACTGCCAAATTCAGGGTTATTTTGCACTGAATGACTTGAAATTAAAATAAACTTTTAGTTTTACTATCAAATCCAGGGTTATTTTACAATGAATGACTTGACAATCAAATAAGAAATGTAGTTTTAGTGTCAAATTCAGGGTTATTTTACACTGACTGACTTGAAATTAAAATGAACTTTTAGTTTTACTGCCAAATTCAGGGTTATTTTGCACTGAATATTTTTTTCTTTTTTTTTTTTAACCTGTAACAAACAATATGGCTGCTGTAGCTTGTTGCTGCTCCACTCCCACTTGTAGAGTGTGTGTGTGTGTGTGTGTGTGTGTGTGTGTGTGTGTGTGTGTGTGTGTGTGTGTGTGTGTGTGTGTGAGAGAGACGCACTGAGAGAAAGAGCGAGAAGGCGTCCCTCACGGTTCCGCCCAGTCAGTCCGCCTCGTTGCTTCCCTGAGTGTGTATGTGTGCCACACACACACACACACACACACGTCTCTTGTTGCTGGTACTCGTCGGATCAGGACATCCCTTTTCTTCCTTCCCCCCTGTCGAGGTTGTATTTCCCCGGGATGTAAACACGGGTGTTTGGCGCCATGAGCGAGGATGTTGGAGAAAAGGCGTGCGGGAGGTCTGCTCATCGCAAGAAGAAAGGAAAAAAGGTAAAAAGGCGTTGAAATTTTTGCTGAGACGTCAGTCAGCCCTCTTCTTTTTTCTTTTTTTTTCTGTTTCCTGTCAACTTTACTGCTTTTGGTGAAAGTACAAGTCAGGTGTGGCGCACCTGCTGGGGGCCTGCTATGATCTTTTGACATCTGTGTGTGTGTGTGTGTGTGTGTGTGTGTGTGTGTGTGTGTGTGTGTGTGTGTGTGTGTGTGTGTACATAAACATATATATATTTATGTGTGCACACACACACACACACACACGCATATATACATATATATACATATATGGATGTGTGTGTGTGTGTGTGTGTGTGTGTGTGTGCTGATGAGATTTATAGTTGTGTGTTGGCCAGGGTGTGTTCTCACTGCTGCAGCCTGTTGATGGCAGCCCCCCCCCCCCCCCCCCTCCATTAATGATATTAAATACGATACAGGACTTGAATGATAATAAATACAATAGAATAGAGAACATTATTGATATTAAATACAATAGAGAACACTATTAATATTAAATAGAATAGAATAGAGAACATTATTGATATGAAATACAATAGAACAGAGAACATGACTTACATGAAATAGAGTATAAATAATATTAAATACAATGGAGAACATGAAGAGATGAAAAATGTTCATTGGGGAGCAAAAATATCTGTAAAACAATTATTTTATTATATCCAGTGAGGAATGTTGTGTGAAATGTAACATTTTGCTTAGTCAGAAGTCTGACACACACACACACACACACACACATTTGTATACATGTACACACTCACATACACCCTCTTACACACACACACACACACACACACACACTCACTCACACATTGGTATACATGTACACACTCACATGCACCCACTTACATACACTTACACACATATACACACACACACACACACACTCAAACATTTGCATACATGTACACACTCACATACACCCACTTACATACACTTACACACACACACCCACACACACACACTCACATTCACTCTCACTTACACAAACACTCACTCACACACCCAAACTTACATATATACACTCACACATGCACAGACATTTGCATACATGTACACACTCACATACACCCACTTACACACACACCCACACACACACTCACATTCACTCTCACTTACACAAACACTCATTCACACACCCAAACTTACATATATACACACACACACACTCACACATGCACAGACATTTGCATACATGTACACACTCACATACACCCACTTACATACACTTACACACACACCCACACACACACTCACATTCACTCTCACTTACACAAACACTCATTCACACACCCAAACTTACATATATACACACACACACACTCACACATGCACAGACATTTGCATACATGTACACACTCACATACACCCACTTACATACACTTACACACACACCCACACACACACTCACATTCACTCTCACTTACACAAACACTCATTCACACACCCAAACTTACATATATACACACACACACACTCACACATGCACAGACATTTGCATACATGTACACACTCACATACACCCACTTACATACACTTACACACACACCCACACACACACTCACATTCACTCTCACTTACACAAACACTCATTCACACACCCAAACTTACATATATACACACACACACACTCACACATGCACAGACATTTGCATACATGTACACACTCACATACACCCACTTACATACACTTACACACACACCCACATACACACACTCACATTCACTCTCACTTACACAAACACTCATTCACACACCCAAACTTACATATATACACACACACACTCACACATGCACAGACATTTGCATACATGTACACACTCACATACACCCACTTACATACACTTACACACACACCCACATACACACACTCACATTCACTCTCACTTACACAAACACTCACTCACACACCCAAACTTACATATATACACACACACACACTCACACATGCACACACATTTGCATACATGTACACACTCACATACACCCTCTTACACACACTTACACACATATATACACACACACACACACACACACACACTCACACACATTTGCATACATGTACACACTCACATACACCCACTTACATACACTTACACCCACACCCACCCCCCCCACACACACACACACTCACATTCACTCTCACTTACACAAACACTCACTCACACACCCAAACTTACATATATACACGCACACACACACACTCACACATGCACACACATTTGCATACATGTACACACTCACATACACCCACTTACATACACTTACACACACACTCACACACACACACACACACTCTCACATACATACTCACATTTACTCTCACATATACATACACTTACATGCACATACACGTGCTCTCACACACACACACACACACACACACACACACTTGCATACACTTACACTCACATTCACTCTCACATACATACACACTTACATACACACAGTTACATACACATACACACACTCACATGCACATTTACACAAACTCACACACACTTTCACTCACATAAACACACTCACACACTCACATACACTTACACACACACACTCACATACACATTTATAGATACACAAACTCACATTCACATGCACACACAAACTCACAAGCACACACACACATACACACACACACATTTCTACACATTTTTCAAACATTGGATCATATCTAATTAGTTTTTCTTTGGCACACTACCATCAGAAGAGTTTGCCTGACGCTTTAGAGAAAGCATGAAGGGGACAAAAGTTCAGTAAAAAGAAGAAAAGTGATGTTGTCCTTGCTCATGTGAGCAGTGTGTGTCTGATTGTTACTACTTGTTTTTCTTTTTGTACATGAATAATCACCTGTGGCAGTGCCTACCTAACCGCGAAACGCTGTTACAGGGAACGTGGGAACAGAAAACTTAACAGTAGGCCTTGTGAGAAGGAGAATACTTCTGCAATAAGAATAATGTAATAATGTACTAAGAAACATCGGAACTGGACTTGTAGCAGGGAATCTAGTACTGGAATTTCCGTGACTGGAAACATCGTAAATGGCGACCTTGTGGCAAGAAACATGACAAGAAAACCCATACATGGAAAGGTTGCAACTGGAAACATCGTTACTAGAAATGTTGTGACAGGAAACGCCATAACTGGAAACACTAACGAAAGAAGCGCGAACTTCAAAAGTCATTGTGGAAAACGTCGAAGTTAGAAATGTTGTGACAGGAAACGCCGTAACTGGAAACACTGTAACGAGAAAAGCGCTAACTGCAAACGTCATAGTTAGAAATTTTGTGACGGGAAAGGCTGTAACTGAAAAGGTCGTTAAAGGAAACATCATAACTGGAAACGTTGTAACTGGAAATTTCGTGATAGGAAAAGTTGTAACAGAAAGCGTAACGAGAAATAGGGTACAGGAGTCGTAACTGGAAACATCGTAACTGGCAACGTTGTGACAGGAAACATGACAGGAAAGACTATGCATGGAAAGGTTGTAGATGGAAACGTAAGTAGAAATGTCGAGACCAAAAAGAGCGTACATGGAAAGGTTGTAACTAAAAACGTTGTACGTAACTAGAAATGTGACAGGAAAAGTCATCACTGAAAAATTTTGTAACTGGAAACACTGCTACTGGAGAAGTTGTAACTAGAAATGTGACAGTAAAGGCCGTAATCCGAAACGCTGTAGCAGGAAATGCAGATGTCGATAGTGAAAACGTCATAACTGGAAATATTGTAAACTGGAAAGGCCGTAACGGAAATCGTAACGAGAAATATGGTATGGGAAACGTAACAGGAAATGTCACTGCAAACATCGTAACTACAAATGTCGTGACAGGAAGGGTGACGGGAAAAGCCGTAACTGGAAAGGTTGTGACAGGAAACGTCGTAATTGGAAAAGTTGTAACTACAAATATTGTAGCGGGAAACACTGTGACAGGAAAAGTTGTAACTAGAAATGTGACAGTAAAAGCCGTAACTGGAAACGCTGTAACAAGAAATGCGCTAACTGCAGATGTCGATAGTGAAAACGTCGTAACTGGAAACATTGTTAACTGGAAAGGCCGTAACGGAAATCGTAACGAGAAATATGGTATGGGAAACGTAACAGGAAATGTAACCGCAAACATCGTAACTACAAATGTTGTGACAGGAAGGGTGACGGAAGACTGGAAAAGCCGTAGCTGGAAAGGTCGTGTCAGGAAACGTTGTAATTGAAAAAGTTGTAACTACAAATATTGTAACGGGAAATGCTGTGACAGGAAATGTCGTAAAAGGAAACGTAACGTTGTGATGGGAAACGTCGTAACAGGAAGTACGGTAGCACGATGACTTCCTGCGTTACATTTTGAAATATTTCACGCTGACGTGTCCAAACTTTTCACAATAAGAGCTGAAGAAGTTTGACATTTTTAAATTGGTCAAAAAGAGCAAATGTCAGGTAAACATAATATAAGACGTCGTTTAAAGTAAACGCGTAACATTTGTATGAATATCTTTTTCAATGTTGATTTGTTTTTGCTTTCATTTCGTGTCACGATATTTCCTGCGGGGCCACAAACGTTTCCGATTGGATCTTTCTAGTCGGCGCACTTGCTCACCTGCCAGGTGATCAGACAGGAAGTGGCCAAGTTGGATGGAATAAGCTCAGCTTTTTCCTGCTACTTTTGCTCAAATAACGTTGACCTTGTGTTGGTCCCGCCTCCAACTCTTCCGTCTCCCTCTGTCACTCGCAGCCGCCAGTGGCGCCCTCTGCTGGTTGCAACCAATCACAGCGCTCCATTGCCTCTCTTGCCATCAAGGTGTGGCGACGGAGGCCACAGCAAGCGTTTTGTTCTCCTCACCTTCTAGAACCTCCGGTCTGCTAAGGAGATGAGAGAGAAAGGTGCGTTGGGGGCTGTAACCACGGCAACCGCAGCCCTTCACGGCGGAAGTTACTTAGCTGTTAGCGACATCTGTTTTTGTCCGCTCTTGGCTTTATTCACAGAACGGATGATTACGTGAGACCGCCGCCCACCTTTCCGTCCTCTCATCTCATCTCATCACTCACTTTTCAGCCGACTCTTGACCTCTTCACTCTGCTTGCTGCTCTTCCACACCGAGGGAAGGTCCTTCAGGCAGAGAGAGTGTGGTCAACATGCAGCTTCAGCTGTCAGTTGCTTGATTGATGAGTGGTCAACAACTTGGCTGAAGGTAAAGCCATCAATAGTCGCCATCAGCAGACCTGCTGTGGGCTGAACAGCAGACAGGAAGTATTGTCGTGGAAACAGCCTCAAGTAAAAACTGCTGCTCTGACAGGAAACCTCGTGACAGGAAACGTTGTGACAGGAAACGTCGTGACAAGAAACATCGTGATAAGAAACATCGTGACAGGAAACGTCGTGACAGAAACCGGTGTGACAAGAAACCTTGTGATAAGAAACATCGTGATAGTAAACATCGTGACAGTAAACATCATGACAATAAACATCGTGACAGGAAACGTTGTGACAGGAAACGTTGTGACAGGAAACGTTGTGACAGGAAACGTCGTGACAAGAAACTTTGTGACAAGAAACGTTGTGACAAGAAACGTCGTGACAGGAACCGTCATGACAGGAAATGTGGTAACAGGAATTGTTGTGACAGGAACTGTCGTGACAAGAAACGTTGTGAGAGGAAACATCGTGACAGGAAGCATCGTGACAATAAACGTCATGACAGGAAACCTCGTGACAGGAAACTTCGTGATAAGAAACATCATGACAGGAAACATAATGGCAGAAAACATTGTGACAAGAAACGTTGTGACAGTAACCGTCGTGACAGGAAACATCTTGACAAGAAACGTGACAAGAAACATTGTGACAGGAACTGTCGTGATAAGAAATATCGTGACAAGAAACATCCTGGCAGGAAATGTTGTGACAAGAAACGTCGTGACAGGAACCATCGTGACTGGAACCGTCGTGACAGGAAACGTCGTGACAGGAAACGTCGTGACAAGAAACATCGTGACAAGAAACATCCTGGCAGGAAACGTGACAAGAAATGTTGTGACAACAAATGTTGTGACAAGAAACGTCGTGAAAAGAAACGTCGTGACAAGAAACGTTGTGACAGGAAACGTTGTGACAGGAAACGTTGTGACAGGAAACGTTGTGACGAGAAACATTGTGACAAGAAACATTCTGGCAAGAAACATTCTGGCAAGAAACATCGTGATAAGAAACATTGTGACAGGAAACGTCGTGACAAGAAACGTGACAAGAAACATTGTGACTGGAACTGTCGTGATAAGAAACATCGTGACAGGAAACGTCGTGACAAGAAACATCCTGGCAGGAAACGTGACAAGCAATGTTGTGACCAGAAACGTTCTGACAGGAACCGTCGTGACAAGAAACATCCTGCCAGGAAACGTGACAAGAAATGTTGTGACAAGGAACGTGACAAGAAACGTTGTGACAAGGAACATCCTGGCAGGAAATGTTGTGACAAGAAACCTTGTGACAGGAACCATCGTGACAGGAAACGTCGTGACAAGAAACATCCTGGCAGGAAACGTGACAAGCAATGTTGTGACAAGAAACGTGACAAGAAACGTCGTGACAAGGAACATCCTGGCAGGAAATGTTGTGACAAGAAACGTTGTGACAGGAACCGTCGTGACAAGAAACATCGTGACAGGAAACGTCGTGACAAGAAACATCCTGGCAGGAAACGTGACAAGCAATGTTGTGACAAGAAACGTTCTGACAGGAACCGTCGTGACAAGAAACATCCTGCCAGGAAACGTGACAAGAAATGTTGTGACAAGAAACGTTCTGACAGGAACCGTCGTGACAAGAAACATCCTGCCAGGAAACGTGACAAGAAATGTTGTGACAAGAAACGTGACAAGAAACGTTGTGACAAGGAACATCCTGGCAGGAAATGTTGTGACAAGAAACGTGACAAGAAACATTGTGACTGGAACTGTCGTGATAAGAAACATCGTGACAGGAAACGTCGTGACAAGAAACATCCTGGCAGGAAACGTGACAAGCAATGTTGTGACAAGAAACGTTCTGACAGGAACCGTCGTGACAAGAAACATCCTGCCAGGAAACGTGACAAGAAATGTTGTGACAAGAAACGTTGTGACAAGGAACATCCTGGCAGGAAATGTTGTGACAAGAAACGTGACAAGAAACATTGTGACTGGAACTGTCGTGACAAGAAACATCGTGACAGGAAACGTCGTGACAAGAAACATCCTGGCAGGAAACGTGACAAGCAATGTTGTGACAAGAAACGTTCTGACAGGAACCGTCGTGACAAGAAACATCCTGTCAGGAAACGGGACAAGAAATGTTGTGACAAGAAACGTGACAAGAAACGTCGTGACAAGAAACGTTGTGACAAGAACCGTCGTGACAGGAAACATCGTGACAGGAAACATCGTGACAGGAACCGTCGTGACAGGAACCGTTGTGACAGGAAAGGCCATAACTGTAAAGGCAGTAAGAGGAAATTTCGTAACAGGAAATGCTAAAACAGTAATTGCTATAACAGGAAGCGTGACAGAAAACACCGTTACAGGAAATATCATGACAGGAAAGGCCATAACTGTAAAAGCAGTTAGAGGAAATGCTGTAACAGAAACTTCCAAATCAGGAAATGTCGTGACAGGAAACTTCTTGAGGAAAAATGTCGTGACAGGAAACGGAGTAACAGGAAATGTTGTTACAGGAAATGGCGTGACAGGAAAGTCATATCTGTAAATTTTGTGAGCGCAAACATCGTAACTGGAAACCTTGTAAATGGAAATGTAAACAGTAAATGTCCTAAGTGGAATTGTAGTGACAGGAAAGGGCGTAACAGGAATGATGGTACAGGAAACATCGTGGCAGGAAACGTCATACATGGAAACATCGTAACTGTAACCGTCGTAACGGAAAAGGTGGTAAATGCAAATGTGCGAGAGCGGTGGTGTGCGTGTGTCATGACCTGTGGAATGTTATTTTGTGACAAGAACCGTCGGCAGATGACTTTATGAAGTTCTTTAATAAGAAAATTGAACTTATTAGAAAGGAGATTAAAGACAATGCGTCCCAGCTACAACGGGGTTATAGTAACACAGATACGATTGTATATACGGCGGATACTGCAAATATCCAAAATAGTTTCTCTCGTTTTGATGAAATAACATTAGAAGGATTGTTACAACGTGTAAATGGAATAAAACAAACAACATGTTTACTTGACCCACTTCCTGGGAAACTTATCAAGGAGCTTTTTGTATTATTAGGTCCATCAGTGCTAAATATTATAAACTTATCACTTTCCTCGGGCACTGTTCCCGTTGCATTCAAAAAAGCGGTTATTCATCCTCTCCTTAAAAGACCTAACCTCGATCCTGACCTCATGGTAAACTACCGACCGGTGTCTCACCTTCCCTTTATTTCGAAAATCCTCGAAAAAATTGTTGCAGAGCAGCTAAATGAGCACTTAGCGTTTAACAATCTATGTGAAACCTTTCAATCCGGTTTCAGGGCAAATCACTCGACTGAGACAGCCCTCGCAAAACTGACTAATGATCTATTGCTAACGATGGACTCTGATGCGTCATCTATGTTGCTGCTCCTCGATCTTAGCGCTGCTTTCGATACCGTCGATCATAATATTTTATTAGAGCGTATCAAAATACGAATTGGTATGTCAGACTCAGCCCTGTCATGGTTTAACTCTTATCTTACTGATAGGATGCAGTGCGTCTCCTATAACAGTGTGACCTCGGACTATGTTAAGGTAACGTGTGGAGTTCCCCAGGGTTCGGTCCTTGGCCCTGTACTCTTCAGCATCTACATGCTGCCGCTAGGTGACGTCATACGCAAATACGGTATTAGCTTTCACTGTTATGCTGATGACACCCAACTCTACATGCCCGTAAAGCTGACCAACACGCCGGACTGTAGTCAGTTGGAAGCGTGTCTTAATGAAATTAAACAATGGATGTCCGCTAACTTTTTGCAACTTAATGCCAAAAAAACGGAAATGCTGATTATCGGTCCTGCTAGACACCGACCTCTATTTAATAATACAACTTTAACATTTGACAACCAAATAATAAAACAAGGTGACTCTGTAAAAAATCTGGGTATTATCTTCGACCCAACTCTCTCCTTTGAGTCACACATTAAAAGCGTTACTAAAACGGCCTTCTTTCATCTCCGTAATATCGCTAAAATTCGCTCCATTTTGTCCACTAAAGACGCCGAGATCATTATCCATGCGTTTGTTACGTCTCGTCTCGATTACTGTAACGTATTATTTTCGGGTCTCCCCATGTCTAGCATTAAAAGATTACAGTTGGTACAAAATGCGGCTGCTAGACTTTTGACAAGAACAAGAAAGTTTGATCACATTACACCAGTACTGGCTCACCTGCACTGGCTTCCTGTGCACTTAAGATGTGACTTTAAGGTTTTACTACTTACGTATAAAATACTACACGGTCTAGCTCCAGCCTATCTTGCCGATTGTATTGTACCGTATGTCCCGGCAAGAAATCCGCGTTCAAAAGACTCCGGCTTATTAGTGATTCCTAGAGCTCAAAAAAAGTCTGCGGGCTATAGAGCGTTTTCCGTTCGGGCTCCAGTACTCTGGAATGCCCTCCCGGTAACAGTTCGAGATGCTACCTCAGTAGAAGCATTTAAGACTCATCTTAAAACTCATCTGTATACTCTAGCCTTTAAATAGACCTCCTTTTTAGACCAGTTGATCTGCCGCTTCTTTTCTTTCTCCTATGTCCCCCCCTCCCTTGTGGAGGGGGTCCGGTCCGATGACCATGGATGAAGTACTGACTGTCCAGAGTCGAGACCCAGGATGGACCGCTCGTCGGGACCCAGGATGGACCGCTCGCCTGTATCGGTTGGGGACATCTCTACGCTGCTGATCCGCTTGAGATGGTTTCCTGTGGACGGGACTCTCACTGCTGTCTTGGAGCCACTATGGATTGAACTTTCACAGTATCATGTTAGACCCGCTCGACATCCATTGCTTTCGGTCCCCTAGAGGGGGGGGGTTGCCCACATCTGAGGTCCTCTCCAAGGTTTCTCATAGTCAGCATTGTCACTGGCGTCCCACTGAATGTGAATTCTCCCTGCCCACTGGGTGTGAGTTTTCCTTGCCCTTTTGTGGGTTCTTCCGAGGATGTTGTAGTCGTAATGATTTGTGCAGTCCTTTGAGACATTTGTGATTTGGGGCTATATAAATAAACATTGATTGATTGATTGATTTTAATTTTTCTCCATTTTTATTAAACCCCAAATATTCTTGATAAAATACATTTATTATTTACAAAAGTTTCCACTTTAGTGCCTAAAACAAAGTGTGTTTTATCCCGGGACTCCATTCATCCAACCCAATGATGAATGACTAAAACAACCCATATCTGTAGACCCCAAAAAAAAGGCTTTTCGACCTCTGACTTCTCCTCGGCAGCTATCAGGCGCCATGAGTCCTGCTGGCCGGAGGCGGGACTTTGAGGCGCACTTTAAAACATAACAGCTGAGCTACGGCACCTGGCAGCCATCTTGGTATAGACGATCACAACCCCTCCCTCACGAATGTTGGTGCGTGCGCACCAGCAGCAGACGGTACGGGAAAAAACGTCTCCCTCACTGTGTCCGCGCACTGCGGCCATCTTTGAAATGGTTTTCAGCACAGCGGTTCTTTGAAGGCTGATAAAATCAAAACCGTAGCAGTAATTAAAACTATTTCATCAACTTTTAATCATAAGGGTTCAATCTCTCTCATGTGGTAGTTTGAAGCCGGCACGACAAACGCGCCCAGAGGAGATAATGTCTGAAAAAAGTTGACCGGTTTTTACAAAACTTTTGTTTTGCATGGGAAGTTGCAAACTTCCTGTTGATTTTTGCTGGGGGTTGTCAATATATGAAATGTAGGTCTAAGTGAGACCTACATAGAGGTTTTTGATTCATGTCCCTACGGCATTCGTACCGGAAGTTAAAAGCAGTTTTTTTCTGTGTTTTCTTCCCAAGAGCAGTTTTGTCTGTGTTTGATTCCTAGGGGGCGCTAGAGCGTAGTTTTGAGTTTTTTTTTTTTAATTATTTTTTTTTTTTATAGATCGCAATTTTCTCCAGTCCTGATGTGTGTGTCCAGTTTGGTGAGATTTGAAGCATGTTAAGGGGGTCAAATTACAGCTCGAAGAGGCAAAAATGACATTTTTTAGGAAAGTTTTTTTAAGGGGAAATTGCCAACTTCCTGTTGATTTTTGCTGAAGGATGTCAATGTATGAAAACTAGGTCTAAGTGAGACCTACATAGATGATTTTGTTTCATGTCTCTCCGACATTCCTACTGGAAGTTACAGGCAGTTTTGTCTATGTTTTCTTCCTAGGAGCACTTTTGTCTATGTTTTATTCGTAGGGCGCGCTGGAGCACAATTTTGACTTTTGGGTTTAGATTTTTTGATTAAATCGCAATTTTTGCCAGTTTTGATGTGTGTGTCCAGTTTGGTGAGTTTTGAAGCATTTTAAGGGGGTCAAATTACAGCTCAAAGAGGCAAAGGTGAGTGTTTTTACGTGGTTCTCCGACAAGCCATGGTGAGATCGTGGCGAAATCGACAAATAGGACTGCGTCGCCAAGGCAACGGGAGTGTGCGAAGAGGTGATGTCACAGCCATCTTTTTCGGGCCTCTCCTCCTTCACTTTTGTCGCTCTCCTCCTCGTCCTTCATTTCATCAAGCACTTCCTGTCGCCCCCCCCCCCCTGACCCATAATTCTCTTTGGCCTCCCCAATCCTCAAATGTGCTGGTTTGTGGCGTCACATGTTGTGTTGCCATGACAACCTGCCGAGGTGTCGTTTGTGCGCACCTCCACTGAGTCAGGCCAGGACACCTGTGTGTGTGTGTGTGTGTGTGTGTGTGTGTGTGTGTGTGTGTGTGTGTGTGTGTGCGCGTGTGTGTGTGCGTGTGTGTGTGTGTGTGTATTTCTAGCCTTCTTGAGACGTGAAGAAGGTAAAGTATCTTCCATATGAGGAGGTGTGAAGAAGTGATGCCATAAATCAATAACATTGCATCTAAAAGACTGTTTCTCATTGCACCCCTGCTGGTCAAAATGAGGGTGGTCCCAAAAAAGGAGGGAGTTTTCTCATTGACTGTGTGTCGCTTTTAAAAGATTTAAAAAAGAAAAGAAAAAAGTGCTCCCTCTTTGGCCAACATATGAAATAACATGTGTGTGTAAGAAATTGAAATGCGAAAAATGTATTTAAAAAAAATTCAATAAATATGTAATAGAAACATACTGTCATAACTTGAAGTAAATAATAATAATTAAAAAAACAATTACAAACAAAAAAAACCTAAAAGCAGTCTCACAATGTGTCGACTTTTTTCTTATAAAATTAGGAACAATTTCTCATATTCTTTACATTTCTGTAATATTGCAGTATTTTCTCATAAAATTATTACTTTTTTTATTTAAAAATGTTTATTTAAAATGAGGGATTTTTCACATTGACTGTGTGTCGCTTTTAAAAGATTAAAAAAGAAAAGAAAAAAGTGCTCCCCCTTTGGCAAACATATGAAATAACAAGTGTGTGAGAAATTGAAGTGCGAAAAATGTATTGAAAAAAAGTAAATAAATATGTATATAGAAACACACTCTCATAACTTGAAGTAAGTAATAAAGATTAAAAATCAATTACAAACAAAAAATAAAATAAAAAATAAATGAACTAAAAGCAGTCTTTTCTCACAATGTGTCGACTTTTTTCTTATAAAATTAGGAACAATTTCTCATATTCTTTACACTTCTGTAATATTGCAGTATTTTCTCATAAAATTATTACTTTTTTATTTAAATTTTTTTTTATATAAAATGAGGGATTTTTCACATTGACTGTGTCGCTTTTAAAAGATTAAAAAAGAAAAGAAAAAAAGTGCTCCCCCTCTGGCCAACATATGAAATAACAAGTGTGTGAGAAATTGAAGTGCGAAAAATGTATTGAAAAACAGTAAATAAATATGTATATAGAAATTACAAACAAAAAAGAAAATAAAGAATAAATGAACTAAAAGCAGTCTTTTCTCACAACCTGTCGACTTTTTTCTTGTAAAATTAGGAACAATTTCTCATATTCTTTCTGTTTCTTTAATATTGCAGTATTTTCTCGTAAAATTATTACTTTTTTATGCAAAATTATTCATTCTTAATGCAAAATGTTGACATTTGTCATCTAAATTTAGTTTTTCTTGTAAAATAGTGACATTTTTGGGGTAAAATTGTGACTTTTGTCATCATTTTGCCAAGTAAAATTCAAATTATTATTATAGTATTGCCAACATTTTTAAGTTTTCTTATAAAATTGTGACTTTTGTCAAGCAAAATACGACTCTTTCATAAAATTGCCAACATTTTAAGCTTTTTTCTTGTAAAATTGCGACTGTTATTGAGTAAAATTCCAACTTTTATCATAATATTGCACAAATGTTCACTTTTTCTTGTAACATTTTGACATGCATTGAGTAAAATGAGGACTTTTATTATAATACTACCAAAATTCTACGTTTTCTTGTGAAATTCCAACAATTTTTTCACAACAAGCTTTTTTATATGTGGATAGTATGTATATATTATTAATATTGTAAATACACTTCTTTATATATTTAGAAAGGCTGCTCCTAAAGAGGGAGGCATTTTTCTCAGCTCTCAAGAAAGTAACTAATACAATAGTGTGTGTGTGTGTGTGTGTGTGTGTGTGTGTGTGTGTGTGTGTGTGTGTGTGTGTGTGTGTGTGTGTGTGTGTGTGTGTGTGTGTGTGTGTGTGTGTGTGTGTGTACACCAGAATGGACAAGTTCACGTCAAATTAACCTTCCTAAAATCTAATCCCGGGCGGATTAGAGGCGGGGCCAAGCGGTCAACCACGACTCAAAGACATGAAAACGAGATCGCTCACGACCCGGTGTGATTACGGACGGCCGTGGGCGCCAACGAGGCTCCGTCGGGGTTGTTAAGGCAAGACAAAACATCATCAAGCCTAGAAGACGCTAGCATGTCTTCCCTGCTTTTGATCCCGGACAAGCCCCCGAAATGTTGGCTGGAGTCCACCAACAATTCAACCAAAAATAAAAGTAGAAAAAGAACAGAAAAACGACAAATATCCTTTTTATTTATCAAGAAGTCATAGAAAGTGCGTCTAACTGCCAAGTGAGTAAGTGTTGTCCAACTTCTTTTCATTGAGGTCATGTGACTTGTTACAGTCTCTGCAGTGCCATAATGTTACTGTACATTTCACCTTGTCTTTTTTATTACCGTACAAACCCTGTTTCCATATGAGTTGGGAAATGGTGTTAGATGTAAATATAAACAGAATACAATGATTTGCAAATCCTTTTCAAGCCATATTCAGTTGAATATGCTACAAAGACAACATATTTGATGTTCAAACTCAGAAACTTTTTTTTTTTAGCAAATAATCATTAACTTTAGAATTTGATGCCAGCAACACGTGACAAAGAAGTTGGGAAAGGTGGCAATAAATACTGATAAAGTTGAGGAATGCTCATCAAACACTTATTTGGAACATCCCACAGGTGTGCAGGCTAATTGGGAACAGGTGAGTGCCATGATTGGCTATAAAAGCAGCTTCCATGAAATGCTCAGTCTTTCACAAGAAAGGATGGGGCGAGGTACACCCCTTTGTCCACAACTGCGTGAGCAAATAGTCAAACAGTTTAAGAACAACCTTTCTCAAAGTGCAATTGCAAGAAATGTAGGGATTTCAACATCTACGCTCCATAATATCATCAAAAGGTTCAGAGAATCTGGAGAAATCACTCCACGTAAGCGGCATGGCCGGAAACCAACATTGAATGACCGTGACCTTCCATCCCTCGGGCGGCACTGTATCAAACACACCGACATCAATCTCTAAAGGATATCACCACATAGGCTCAGGAACACTTCAGAAAACCACTGTCACTAAATACAGTTGGTCGCTACATCTGTAAGTGCAAGTTAAAGCTCTACTATGCAAAGCCAAAGCCATTTATCAACAACATCCAGAAACGCTGCCGGCTTCTTTGGGCCCGAGATCATCTAAGATGGACTGATGCAAAGTGGAAAAGTGTTCTGTGGTCTGACAAGTTCACATTTCAAATTGTTTTTGTAAATATTCGACATGGTGTCATCCGGACCAAAAGGGAAGAGAACCATCCAGACTGTTATCGATGCAAAGTGTAAAAGCCAGCATGTGTGATGGTATGGGGGTGCATTAGTGCCCAAGGCATGGGTAACTTACACATCTGTGAAGGCACCATTAATGCTAAAAGGTACATACAGCTTTTGGAACAACATATGCTGCCATCTAAGTGCTGTCTTTTCCATGGACGCCCCTGCTTATTTCAGCAAGACAATGCCAAGCCACATTCAGCACGTGTTACAACAGTGTGGCTTCGTAAAAAAAATAGTGCAGGTACTTTCCTGGCCCGCCTGCAGTCCAGACCTGTCTCCCATGGAAAATGTGTGGCGCATTATGAAGCGTAAAATAGGACAGCGGAGACCCCGGACTGTTGAACGACTGAAGCTCTACATAAAACAAGAATGGGAAAGAATTCCACTTTCAAAGCTTCAACAATTAGTTTCCTCAGTTCCCAAACGTTTATTGAGTGTTGTTTAAAGAAAAGGTGATGTAACACAGTGGTGAACATGCCCTTTCCCAACTACTAAGTTAATTATTATTTGCAAAAAAAATAAAGTTTATGAGTTTGAACATGAAATATGTTGTCTTTGTAGCATATTCAACTGAATATGGCTTGAAAAGGATTTGCAAATCATTGTATTCTGTTTATATTTACATCTAACACCATTTCCCAACTCATATGGAAACGGGGTTTGTAAATAGAAAATATTGTTTACAATAAAATTCTGGCAATTGAGCTTCCATTTCAATTTTTTTTACCAAAGAAACAACAACTGTAGATTTTACTGTGTATTACTGTAAATGACATCGCTGCAGTGATTTACGGTACAAAAACAAGAAAAGAAACTGGCAGCCCAGAATTTCATCGTCAAAAACAGCAACACTGTTTTTTTTTCAATTACAGTAAAATGTTGTCAAAACCACAATAAATTGTAATATTTTCAATATCAAATATTTTCACATTTTAAAATTGGATTGACAATTTGACGATGAAAAGTCTTCGTTTCTATTCTAACATAACAAACGGTTTGAAAGTATATTATTATTAGATAATATCAAATTGTTTGTATTTTTTTTATCAAGTACTTTATTGACAGGTCTGCTCAAACACAGGATTCTTTTTCCCTCAATTCTGAATCAATTCAGCATTTCTAAAAATCTATTAAAAAATTATATACCATGAATATTTTATAAAAATATAGGTTTTTAGGCCTTCTCTGTGCAACCAGAAGGAGCTTTTCTAACCTTTATTCGTATGGCGAGTGTAAATCATTAAAAAATGGTTGAAATCCACGGCAAGTCTGGAACTTTAAATAGTTTCCAATTGAGCTAACATGAGAGCGGTGGTGCGCCTGCGGAGTGGCCAACATCGGAGATTTTTATTTGATTCCATTTTTAATCAAAGACGATATTTTCTTGATAAAAAGCATTTATTATTTCAAAAAATGCCCACTTTAGTCCCTAAAACACACATTGATACTACAAAGTGTGTTTTATCCCGGGACTCCATTCATCCAACCCACTCACGGGCGACTGGATGACTAAAACAACCCATATCTGCACGTCAAAAAGGCTTTTCGACCTCTGACTTCTCCTCGGCAGCTATCAGTCGCCACGAGTCCTGCTGGCCAAAGGCGGGACTTTGAGGCGCACTTCCTGTGGTTTTACTGGATGGGCGTCGCCAGCGCTCAGTTCAAATAGGGTGGGCGGGCCAGATCCCACCCTCGGGCCTGGAGTTTCACACCTGTGATCAAAGATCCTCTCTTGGACAGGAGTCTTTTGGGAAGCTTATTTTTGAAGCGGCCATGTTCTGATTTGCATGTGAGAAAGTGTAAAGAAGGACAGACAGGATGTCTTCTTCAGGGGGGGTCTAGCTGTCGGCGTGGAGGGAGACCGAGTGGGAAGGCGAGGCGGGATGCGGCGGAGGGATACTCTCAGGCTATTTGTGGCTGTGTGAAGGGTTGCCTAGGCGACAGCTGGCAGGGTGCCGGCCAGGAGGAGCCCACCTCCAGACTGACAGACATAAATACATGAAACAACAACATCCTCTCAGGAGGCCACGCCCCTTCCTCCTACCAAGGTCAGGTTATAAAAGCAATACTTTGCTTGAATGTTGTGGAGGAATCAAACATTCAGTCGGAACGCTGCATGAAACAAACATGTCCTCCCTCATCTGGTCTGCAGGCCAAGGATGCTGGAGTGTGTCAGCTTTCTCCTCCACTTGCACGTCTGCTGGAGCCCCGCCCACTTTCACTTGGGCTAAAAAAAGGTGTGACGGGAAGAAAGTGGTGGAGGTTTGCTCCATCCATCCCCACCACTCAGATCCTGTTAAAGGACGTTTTTTTCTTATCTAAATGTTGTAATTATTTATATTAAATAATATTAAATAATATTTGTTATTTATTTATTTTCATTTTATTGTATTTTAAAAATATTTAAAAAGAAAGTAGGCTTGGTCAGTTTCTTCACATAGAATGAGCTGGAAGAATGAGAACACACTGGGTTGTTTTTTACTATCTTAACTGTTATTTCAATTAATGATTTATATATATATATATATATATATATATATATATATATATATGTATGTATGTATGTATGTATGTATGTATGTATGTATATATTCATAGAGTCCCAGCTCTCCCTTGAGCCAGGCATTAGTCAAGAATGCAAATAAGCGCCCCAAAGATGTCATTAACAGAAATAATGCAGCAAGATTGTGTGTGGAAGTCTGCCACTTAGTGGCCATAAAGTGAATTTCTCCTTGCACTTTTGTTTTAAAATTGATTTTTACCTAGTGATTAATTTGTATTAATTTATTTTGTATATATATTCATTTATTATCTATAGTATTTTGTACAGTCTAAGCTCAGACTGTGTGGAGGCTGTGCGGCCACCAGGTGGCGCCAGTCGTTAGAAAACACGATTAAGGGTCTTTTTTTTTCAGCATTTAATCGTTAAACGTAAGCACTCAATTGTTTTTTGTTGTTTATTATTATTATTATTATTATTATAATTATAATTATAATGTATCCTCTTCATCAGGCATCGAGCAGAATAATGTCTCTTAGACGTTGTTGTCGTTTCCGGGTTTTTGTCAGTAAATGGGCGGGACTTTCCGTCTCTCTAGCCAATCACTGCCCATTATTCCATGAGAACCAATAGTAAGCCTTTGGCTGGGTCACGTGCTCCCGCCTAATGCTGTGACGAAGGCTGCAGCCATGATTTCATCTCACGCACTTCCTCACTTTTGCACCAACAAAACCTTGTTTTTCTGCAAATAAGAGATGAAAATCATTTGAAATGAGGAGATTCAAAAATCTGGAGGCAAGAATGTGGTTGACATAAAGCAGATAATAGCACTGACATCACAACAGTGACCTCCAGCTAATGTAAGCTAAGCAGGTATTAGTTCATCATAAATAATTCTGCATCAATCATTTATTAATCTCACTTTGTTTTCTTTTAAATCTCTGCATTTTTTGACTCCTGCCTCCATTTGACACATTTTATCTGATAACGAGCTTAGTAGGCAATGCTAGCTACCAACATGCTTGGTAATCAAAAGAAAAACAAACATTTTGATGAAGTTTAAGCAATGAATTAGTTATTATTTTACTGGTGGTGTTATATATACTTATATACACACACACACATACATATACATATATATATATGTGTGTGTGTGTGTGTATATTTATATGTATGTATATGTGTGTGTGTAAATTTATATGTATGTATGTATGTGTGTGTATATATGTATGTATATATGTATGTGTGTATATATATACATATATATATGTATATATGTGTATGTATGTATATATATCTATGTGTATATTTATGTATATGTGTATATATAAGTATATATATATACATGTATGTGTGTATATATATGGATATATAATGTATATGTGTGTATATATATATATATATGTATGTATACATGCATGTATGTATATATATGTGTATATATATACATGTATGTATGTATATATGTATATATATACATGTATGTATGTATATATGTATGTATATGTATATATGTATGTACATATATATACATACATTTATATATATATGTGTATATATATATATATACATACAGTATATATATGCATATATATACACGTGTATATATATATATATATATATATTCGTATATATATACATACATACATACATATATACACACATATATGTATATATACATTTGCATATATATGTATGTATGTATGTATGTATATATGTATTAATAAAAAAATCTCCTGATGATTGAGGGAACCCCTCATGAAACAGTTCTGTAGAGATGAAGTAGTCTTGTGATTTTTCCCACACCTACATATATATATATACATATATATATATATATATATATATATATATATATATATATATATATATATATATATATATATATATATATATATATGTATATATATATATATATATATGTATATATATATATATATATATGTATATATATATATATTTATGTATGTGTATATATATATATATTTATGTATGTGTATATATATATATATATGTATATGTGTGTGTGTAAATCGGTCTATATGTAAATGTGTATATTTGTATATGTTAATATATTACAGGCCAAAAGTATGGACACACCTCATTTCAATGTGTTTTTGTTATTTTCATGACTTTGACATTGTAGTTTGTCACATCAAAACTATGACACCTGTGAAGTGAAAACTATTTCAGCTGACTACCTCTTGATGCTCATCGAGAGAATGCCAAGAGTGTGGGAAAAAGCAATCGAGTCAAAGGGTGGCTATTTTGAAGTTGTTGTAACATATGCAGAATGTGGCTTGGCATAGTGTTGGCGAAATAAGCAGGGGCGTCCTTGATAACGTTGCTCGGATGACAACATATGTTGCTCCAAAACTTGTATGTACCTTTCAGCATTAATGGTGCCTTCACAGATGTGTAAGTTACCCATGCCTTGGCCACTAATACACCCCCATACCATCACACATGCTGACTACAACACTTTCACCCTACAACAATCACTAATACACCCCCATACCATCACACATGCTGACTACAACACTTTCACCCTACAACAATCACTAATACACCCCCATACCATCACACATGCTGCCTAGCACACGTTCACCCTAGAACAGTCCCCATTGTTCTTGTCCCCTTTGGTACGGAGGACACAACGTCCACAGTTTCCAAAAACAAGTTGAAATGTGGACTCGTCAGACCCTAGAACACTTTTCCACTTTGCATCAGTCCATCTTAGATGAGCTCGGGCCCAGCCAAGCGTTTCTGGGTGTTGTTGATAAATGGCTTTACACAATAGAGTTTTAAATTGCACTTACAGATGTAGCGACCAACTGTAGTTACTGAGAGTGGTTTTTTGAAGTGTTCCCTGAGCCCATGTGGTGATATCCTTTACACAGTAATGTGGCTTTTTGATGCCTGAGGGATCCAAGGTGTGTAATATCAGTGATTTCTCCACATTCTCTTAACCTTTTGATGAAATTACGGCGCGTAGATAGTGAAATCCCTAAATTCCTTGTTGAGAAATGTTGTTCTTAAACAATTAGCTCAGGCATTTGTTGACAAAGTGGTGACCCTCGCCCCGTCCTTGTTTGTGAACGAGTGAGCATTTCATGGAAGCTGCTTTTATAGCCAATCATGGCACCCACCTGTTCCCAATCAGCCTGTTCACCTGTGGCATGTTCCAAATAAGAGCATTCCTCAACATTCTCACTCTTTTTTGCCACTTGTGCCAGCTTTTTTGAAACATGTTGCAGCCATCAAATTCCAAATGAGCTAATAATTGCAAAAATAACAAAGTTTACCCGTTCCAACGTTAAATATTTTGTCTTTGCAGTCCATTCAATTGAATATAAGTTGAAAAGGATTTGTTGTATTCTCTTTTTATTTAGCATTTACACAACCTGACAACTTCACTGCTTTTGTAGTTCGTAAATATGTATATATATATTTATATGTATATCTATACATATGAAGGTGTGTGTATATATATATATATATATATATATATATATATATATATATATATATATATCCATCCATCCATTTTCTACCGCTTGTCCCTTTTGGGGGACAAGTTGCCACCTCATCTTAGGGCCAATGTATACATACAGTGAGGTAAAAAAAGTATTTAGTCAGCCAGCGATTGTGCAAGTTCTCCCACTTCAAATGATGACAGAGGTCTGTAATTTTCATTATAGGTACACTTCAACTGTGAGAGACAGAATGGGAAAAAAAAATCCAGGAATTCACATTGCAGGAATTTTAAATAATTTATCTGTAAATGGTGGTGGAAAATAAGTATTTGGTCAAGCATTCAAAGCTCTCACTGATGGAAGGAGGTTTTGGCTCCAAATCTCACGATACATGGCCCCATTTATTCTTTCCTTAACACGGATCAATCGTCCTGTCCCCTTAGCAGAAAAACAGCCCCAAAGCATGATGTTTCCACCCCCATGCTTCACAGTAAGTATGGTGTTCTTGGGATGCAACTCAGTATTCTTCTTCCTCCAAACACCACCAGTTGAGTTTATACCAAAAAGTTCTATTTTGGTTTCATCTGACCACATGACATTCTCCCAATCCTCTGCTGTATCATCCATGTGTCCATTTTGGTATAAAGAATACTGAGTTGCATCCCAAGAACACCATACCTACTGTGAAGCATGGGGGTGGAAACATCATGCTTTGGGGCTGTTTTTCTGCTAAGGAGACAGGACGATTGATCCTGAGATTTGGAGCCAAAACCTCCTTCCATCAGTGAGAGCTTTGAATGCTTGACCAAATACTTATTTTCCACCATCATTTACGAATAAATTCTTTAAAATTCCTACAATGTGAATTCCTGGATTTCTTTCCACATTCTGTCTCTCACAGTTGAAGTGTACCTATGATGAAAATTACACACCTCTGTGATCATTTGAAGTCGGAGAACTTGCACAATCGCTGGCTGACTAAATACCTTTTTTGCCCCACTCTATGTCATATAAAATTCTGACTTGTATCATGATATTGCCCATTTTTTTGTTGTTCTTGTAAAAACAGTTACATTTTTGGAGTAAAAATGTGACTTTTTGTCATAATTTTGCCATAGCAAAGTTCGGATGATTATTTTATAAATTAGCCAAAATTGTGAATTTTTTCTATTTAAACTAGGACTCTTTTCATAAAATCGCCAACATTTTAAGCTTTTTCTTGTAAAATTGCCACTGTCATTGAGTAAAATTCCTTTTTTTTATCATATTATTGCACACATGGTCCGTTTTTTTTTGTCAAATTTTACTTTGCGTTGAGTAAAAACATGACTTTTATTATAATACTGCCAAAAATGTTAAGTTTTTCTTGTGAAACTCATTTTTCACAACAGGCTTTTTTATATTTGCATAAAATTCCTACAATGTGAATTCCTGGATTGTTTTTCCCCATTCTGTCTCTCACAGTTGAAGTGTACCTATGATGAAAATTACACACCACTGTCATCATTTTAAGTGGGAGAACTTTTTGGTATAAACTCAACTCGTCGTGTTTGGAGGAAGAAGAATACTGAGTTGCATCCCAAGAACACCATACCTACTGTGAAGCATGGGGGTGGAAACATCTTGCTTTGGTGCTGTTTTTCTGCTAAGGAGACAGGACGATTGATCCGTGTTAAGGAAAGAATGAATGGGGCCATGTATTGTGAGATTTTGAGCCAAAACCTCCTTCCATCAGTGAGAGCTTTGAATGGTTGACCATAATTTACAAATAAATTCTTTAAAATTCCTACAATGTGAATTCCTGGATTTTTTTTTCCACATTCTGTCTCTCACAGTTGAAGTGTACCTATGATGAAAATTACAGACCTCTGTCATGATTTTAAGTGGGAGAACTTTTTGGTATAAACTCAACTCGTCGTGTTTGGAGGAAGAAGAATACTGAGTTGCATCCCAAGAACACCATACCTACTGTGAAGCATGGGGGTGGAAACATCATGCTTTAGGGTTGTTTTTCTGGATGATTGATCCGTGTTAAGGAAAGAATGAATGGGGCCATGTATCGTGAGATTTTGAGCCAAAACCTCCTTCCGTCAGTGAGAGCTTTGAATGGTTGACCAAATACTTATTTTCCACCATAATTTACAAATAAATTATTTAAAATTCCTTGATTTTTTTTCACATTCTGTCTCTCACAGTTGAAGTGTACCTATGATGAAAATGACAGACCTCTGTCATCATTTGAAGTGGGAGAACTTGCACAATCGCTGGCTGACTAAATACTTTTTTGCCCCACTGTATATATATATATATTTATATATTCATTCATACACACACACACACACACACACACATTTTCTACTGCTTGTCCCTCTCGGGGTGGCCGGGGTGATGTATTTATCCCAGCTGCACTGGGGAAAAGGCAGGTTACATCCTATATACATAAAATCTACTATATATATTCTACTTTATACATAATCTACTATATATATATATATATATATATATATATATATATATATACTTATATATTTATATATCATTGAGTTTAAGATAATTTTGCCAGTGTCGCCGTAGGCATGAATGGAGAAAGTGATGTCATTATTGGATTGATTCATCTCCTTCTTTTATTGTTTGCCGGCCGTGAATCCTCCCAGAATTCCTTGAGGCGTCACTCTCCTAATTGTGGGATGTTTCCATCATGGACGCTTCTTCCTGTCCCAGCAGGCCCCTCCCCCTCACCCTCACCCCCTCCCTTCCCCCCCCTCCTCCCTCAACCCCATTTCCATCGCCGTTCCTCGCTCTTGCGTCCCGTGGCGACGTGGAGGATGCATGTCAGGTGCGTCCCCACGCCTCCTCCTTAGTGGGTCAGGGACTGCAGCTTCAGACCCCCCCCCCCCCCCCCCCCCCACGGTGGACCCACCAGGGGGTTTTCTCTCGCCCGAGGATCCTATTTGGGAATCATTCCAAAAGCAGGAACCTCCTTCTTTGCATCCAGGAGCACATTTTTTTTTAAGAAGGATTGGGACGTCTTCCCCCCCCAGGAGCATCTTTGCTTCCACCTGTGAGCACGCAGGCCCCAGGAGGAAGGAAGGAAGGAAGGAAGGGAGGGAGATAATTACTGCCACCTGTGAGGATTATTAAGGCAGCATGGCGCACGCCGCCTCGCAGCTGAAGAAGAAGGCGGACGAGAACCTGGTGGCCGCCGAGGAGGAGAAGGAGAAGGAGAAGAAGAGAGCCAAGAGACGCCTGCGAGATGTCAGGAAGAAGGTAGACGTCACACACCTTTCAGGAGGAGACTGCACGGGATCTTACTGTGTGTGTGAGTGTGTGTGTGTGTGTCTATGTGTGTGTGTGTGTGTGTGTGTCTGTGTCTGTGTGCAGGTGTGTGTGTGTGTGTTGTGTCTGTGTGTGTGTGTGTGTGTGTGTAAGGGCTGCATCTGTCAGCAGTCACGCCCTGCGGTTGCGTGTGTGTTGTTTGCATGTGTGTGTGTGTGTGTGTGTGTGTGTGTGTGTGTGTGTGTGCGTGTGTGTGTGTGTGTGTGCAAACAGGATGTCAACAAACACACAAAGTTGAGACTAAAACATGCAAACATCTCTCAGGTGATCAGTAAATATCTGGATGGCTAATAATCAATAATCATTTCCTTTTTTGTTTGTTTTATTGTATTTATTTATTTCTTAAGTAATAATAATAATCATTTGCGGTTGTTTTTTATTTTTTTGTTTTATTTATTTTTATTTTTTTATGTTTTTATTTGATATTTTTTTGCAATAATAAATGTTTTCAATTTTTTTTTAATGTATTTTGCTATTTCGTTGATTGATTGATTTTTTTTTCAAATAATAATCATTTGCGTATGTTCTAGAGATTTGTTCTGTTTGAAAAAAATCATGGTTGACTTATTTTTTTAAATAGTAATAATTTGCGTTTTATTTTTTACATTTAAAAATATGTTTATTTCATTGATTTATTTATTTATTTTTCAGAAAAAAATAATAATTTGGGTGAAAGTAACGTGTAGCCGAGACTTGAGGTGTGTGTGTGTGTGTGTGTGTGTGTGTGTGTGTGTGTGTGTGTGTGTGTGTGTGTGTGTGTGTGTGTGACCTTATTGACCTGAGAGTTGACTTCCTGTCTAGATGGTCATGTGGTCAAATTAAATAACAAAAAAACCAATTTTATCCAAATTTTAAAAAGGTCGCATTTCGTGTTGGTGTAAAATAGTAGGAGGAGCCTAGAAAGACATGGTCTTACAGTAGATAACCACAATGTATCCTACTGGGCATCTTGCTATCCTCCATCATACAGTACTTTATTACACTGTATAATAGTGTATTACATTATAGTATACGGTATTACACTGTATTATACTGTAGTATCCTATATTACAATGTATTATACTTCAGTATATTGTATTATACTGTATTACAAGGTATTATACTTATCATACTTTATTATACTGTATATTACTGTAGCATACTGTATTATGCTGAAAACACTATTATACTCTATCATACTTTATTATACTGTATTACACTGTAGTATACTGTGTTATACTGTAATACACATAATTATATTGTATCATACTGCATTATACTGCATTACTACTAGTGGTAGTAGTGGTTGTAGTAGTGGTTGTTGTGGTAATAGTGGTTGTTGTGGTAATAGTGGTTGGGGTATTACTACTGGTAGTATTAGTAGTATTAGTAGTAGTGGTGGTGGTGGTTTTGTTTACATACTCAGAGTCAAATGACTGTAGTGTTTCAACGAATAACTAATAATAATAATACAAATAATAATAATAATAATGAGTATAATTAGAGAAAGATCGGTTCGCAGCAGAGTGTGAAGCGACCGGAATGAGAATCAGCACCTCCAAGTCCAAGTCCATGGTTCTCGCCCGGAAAAGGGTGGAGTGCCATCTCCGGGTTGGGGAGGAGACCCTGCCCCAAGTGGAAGAGTTCAAGTACCTAGGAGTCTTGTTCACGAGTGAGGGAAGAGTGGATGGTGAGATCGACGGGCGGATCGGTGCGGCGTCTTCAGTAATGCGGACGTTGTACCGATCCGTTGTGGTGAAGAAGGAGCTGAGCCGGAAGGCAAAGTTCTCAATTTACCGGTCGATCTACGTTCCCATCCTCACCTATGGTCATGAGCTTTGGGTCATGACCGAAAGGATAAGATCACGGGTACAAGCGGCCCAAATGAGTTTCCAGGTCTCTCCCTTAGAGATAGGGTGAGAAGCTCTGCCATCCGGGACGAACTCAAAGTAAAGCCGCTGCTCCTCCACATGGAGAGGAGCCAGATGAGGTGGTTCGGGCATCTGGTCAGGATGCCACCCGAACGCCTCCCTAGGGAGGTGTTTAGGGCACGTCCAACCTGTAGGAAGCCACGGGGAAGAAGACCCAGGACACGTTGGGAAGACTATGTCTCCCGGCTGGCCTGGGAACGCCTCGGGATCCCCCGGGAAGAGCTAGACGAAGTGGCTGGGGAGAGGGAAGTCTGGGTTTCCCTGCTTAGGCTGCTGCCCCCGCGACCCGACCTCGGATAAGCGGAAGAAGATGGATGGATGGAATTAGAGAAAGAAACATTCTTGTCTGCTTTGTGGTCCACAAGTTGGACATTCTCAATTTATGTTTTACATGTATTGTGTTCCATCTTGTTTACACTAGAACATTCATTTATGTTCCACCTTGTTTACACTTGAATATTCATTTATGTTCCACCTTGTTTACACTAGAACATTCATTTATGTTCCACCACGTTTACACTTGAATATTCATTCATGTTCCACCTTGTTTACACTAGAACATTCATTTATGTTCCATCTTGTTTACACTAGAACATTCATTTATGTTCCACCATGTTTACACTTGAATATTCATTTATGTTCCACCACGTTTACACTTGAATATTCATTTATGTTCCACCTTGTTTACACTAGAACATTCATTTATGTTCGACCTTGTTTACAATAGAACATTCATTTATGTTCCACCTTGTTTACACTACAACATTCATTTATGTTCCACCATGTTTACCCCGCGTGTTAACAACATTTGTCAACTGTTGAAAGCGCTCATTTTTGCTGGTAAAAAATATCATCACACGTCAACATCTCTAACATGTTTGTTTGGTCAGCATTGCAAAAGAAAATATGTTCTTAATTGTCCTACCCTGGACCAATACATGTCAACATGTTTTTCATACTACATTACCCAGAAGGCTTAGCGCTGTAGACAGGAACAGGAAGTAGATCAGAGCTACGTGCCACTAAATATATATATAGATATATATTTGTGAATGTGAGTGTGAATGTTTGTCTATCTGTGTTGGCCCTGTGATGAGGTGGCGACTTGTCCAGAGTGTACGCCGCCTTCATCCCGATTGTAGCTGAGATAGGCGCCAGCGCCCCCCGCTACCCCAAAAGGGAATAAGCGGTAGGATATATATATATATATATATATATATATATATATATATATATATATATATATATATATATATATATATATATATATTATATATATATGTATACACACATACAGTTGTGGTGAAAAATAATGTCATGGCTATATATATATATATATATATATATATATATATATGTATATATATATATATATATATATATATGTATATATATGTATATGTGTATATATGTATATATATATATGTGTATATATGTATGTATACGTGTATATAAATATATATACATATATGTGTATATATGTATATATATATGTATGTACATATGTATATATATATATATATATATATATATATGCATGAACATTTGCATGAAACTCTTTTCTTCCCCTTTGTAAGCAACATATTCAAGCAGAGAAATGTTGTGTGAGCATATTTGAGGAGTGAGCGCATGAATGATGAATGAATGATGAAGAGAGCAGCAAACAGGAAGACAGCAGTCCTGTTTGCCAAGAAGATGTTGTCTCTCTGACTGTAACCTCCCCCCCCCCCTCCCCCCCCCCCCCCCCCCCACACACTTTTTACTGGCACACACTCCTAGAGGACAATTAGTCAATGAACACCCAAGACACAGGAAGTACATCTTGAAAATATTGATTTGAGTCATTAATATGACTTTTTAAGGCAGCATGGTTGGACAGGGGTTGCTGCATGTGCCTCACAATATGAAGGTCCTGGGTTCGATGCCGGGACCCCGTGTTTTTCTGTGTGGAGTTTGCATGTTCTCCCCATGACTGCGTGGGTTCTACTCTGGCCCCTCCCACCTCCAAAGACAGGCACCTGGGGATAGGCCCCTCCCACCTCCAAAGACATACACCTGAGGATAGGCCCCTCCCACCTCCAAAGACATGCACCTGGGGATAGGTTGATTGACAACACTATATGATCCCTAGTGTGTGAATGTTGTCTGGGATGAAGAGGTGACTTCTCCAGGGTGTACGCCACCTTCCTCCCATGTGCAGGTGGGAAAGGCTCCTGCCACCCCGATTGGGACAAGTGGATGGATTGATAATAATAATAATTAGGAAATATGTTTTAACATCTAATGTGTTTACAAATTATTTTAAAGTCTAATATGTTTAGAAAATATTTTAACATTTAATATGTTTAGAACATCTGTTTTAAAATCTAATATGTTTAGAAATTATGCTTTAAAATCTAATATGTTTAGAATATGTTTTAAAATCTAATATGTTTGGAACATATGTTTTTTAATCTAATATGTTTTATAATCTAATATGTTTAGAATATGTTTTAAAATCTGATATATTTACAAAATATGTTTTAAAATCTACTATGTTTAGAAAATAGGTTTTAAAATCTAATATTAGAAAATAGGTTTTATATCTAATATGTTTAGAACATTTGTTTTAAAATCGGATATGTTTAGAATATATGTTTTATTATGTAATATGTTTAGAAAATATATTTTAAAATCTAATATTTTAAATTGTAATCACTTTGGAAAAAATATGTTTTAAAAGTGTTCATTGAGTAAAATATTTTTTTGCCTTTCATAGAATACGACTAATATTCATTTGTTATGTTTACGAATTATGTTTTAACATCTAATGTGTTTACAAATGGTTTTAAAATCTGATATGTTTAGAAAATAGGTTTTAAAATCTGATATTTAAAAATTGTTTTAAAATTTAATATGTTTATAAAACATTTTTTACACCTATGTTTTAGAATGTAATATGTTTAGAAAATGTTTTAACATTTAATATGTTTAGAACATATGTTTTAAAATCTAATATGTTTTAAAATCTAATATGTTTAGAAATTATGCTTGAAAATCTAATATGTTTAGAATGTGTTTTAAAATCTGATATATTTACAAAATATGTTTTAAAATGTAATATGTTTAGAAAATATATTTTTTAATATAACATATGTTTTAAAATCTAGTATGTTTAGAACATGTTTTTAAAATCTAATGTTTAGAAAGTGTGTTGAAATCTGATGCTTAGAAAATATGTTTTATGATCTAGTATGTTTAGAAAATATTTTTTTAAATCTATGTTTTAAAATCTAATATGTTTAGAAAATATTGTTTTTAACATTTAACATGTTTTAAGATTTAATGTTTAGAAATGATGCTTTAAAATCTAATAAGTTTACAAAAGAGGTTTAAAATCTAATATGTTTAGAACATATGTTTAAAAATCTGATATGTTTAGAAAATAGGTTTTATGATGTAAAAAGTTTAGAAAATATATTTTAAAATCTAATATTTTAAATTGTAATAATATTGGAAAAAATATATTTTAAAAATGTTCATTGAGTAAAATATTTTTTGTATGCAAATGCATTCCAGAAAAGGTTCAAATCCATCCATCCATTTTGCTCCTGTGGTGCTGGAGTCTACCCCAGATGAAAACAAAGATTGTAAGCTTGGTGAGCTCTCACTTTGTCAATAAAAGAAGCGGCTGGTTTTATCTTCCATCCTCCTCTTCCTCTTCTAAAGATGAAGAAGTGGGACACTCTTTTATTTCTGCTCAGTCAGCAGCTCCATCGCACGCCTCCTCCTCTTCCTCCTCCTCTTCTTCCTCCTCCTTTTGTGGAGTAAAAGCGTGACAATGTTGATCTTTTGTGAGTCGCCAGCGAGTGTTTGGCCCACTCATCTCTCTCTCCATGACATCATCAGCCTGTCAAGTTTATTTAAAGGGCCGCAGTTTGACCCTGGAACAGACAAACTCTATGACAAAATACTCTTTTGTTCCTTTAAATCAAAGTCATTCTTTTTTTAAACAAGAGCAGTATATTTTACGGTAAAAATAGGATATTAGCTGCCATCTTTATCAGTGAAACAACAAAGGTCACATTAAATGGTGCCGGTTTTTTGAAAGGTGAATAGGTTTTCAAAATAAAAGTTGTCCCGTTAAACAGATTGTAGATTTTACAGTAAACGTTTTCATGTTAAAAAAAGAATGTTAAAAGTAAAAATACCCCCCTTTTTAATTGACGGAATGGCATGTTGTTGACACAATGATTGTAGATTTTGCTGGAAAAAAAAGGTCATCATTTTACCTTAAAAATAACAGTGGTAGCATCTTTCAAATCACAGTAATGCATTGTAAAAGAAAAAACAATCAATAGATTTTAAAAATAAAAGCGATATTGTTTTTTTCATTCACAGTAATGCACTGTAAAAAAAAAGTCAATTAGATTTTAAAAATAAAAGCGGTATATTTTGTCATTCACAATAATGCACAGTAAAAAAAAAAAAGGCAATTAGATTTTAAAAATAAAAGCGGTATTTTTTTCACTGTAAGAACTACGGCCGTGGATTTTAGGACGGGGGAAAAAAAACATAATTTTTGTGCAAAAATGTTTTCCAGTATTGCACAATAAAAAATCAAATTAAAAAAATCTAAAGATTTTCAAAATTAAAGTCTTACTGTTTTTCATTCACAGTAATGCACTGTAAAAAAATCAATAGATTTGAAAAATAAAAAAGTGGTATTGTTTTTTTAAAAATACTGTAAAAATGACAACCAATGAAAAAACCCCCAGAACTATCAGAAAAAAACAAAATCAATGTTAAAAGTGAAGTTGTAGATTTTACAGTTTAAAAAAATGTGCATAATTCTACCTTAAAAATAACAGATGTACCATTTTTCAATTTCCAGTAATGTTCTGTAAAAAAATAGATTTTAAAAATAAAAGTGGTATTGTTTTTTTTTCCCCATTCACAGTAATGCACTGTAAAAACTAGGACTGTAGATTTTAGAACGGGAAAAAAATGCAATTTTAGTGTAAGAAAATGCTTCTAGTAATGCTCGCACAATAAAAAATAAAATGAAAAAATATAAAGATTTTTAAAATGAAAGTCTTACTGTTTTTCATTCACAGTAATGCACTGTAAAAAAATCAATAGATTTGAAAAATAAAAGTGGTATTATTTTTTAAATTCACAGTAATGTACTGTAAAAATTACAACCATAGATTTTACAATGAAAAAAAAACCCTAAAGCTATTATAAAAAAAAAAATCAATGTTAAAAGTGAAGTTGTATATTTTACAGTTTAAAAAAATGTGCATAATTCTACCTCAAAAATAACAGTTGTACCATTTTTCAATTCCCAGTAGTGTTCTGTAAAAAATAGATTGGAAAAATAAAAGTGGTATTGTTTATTTTTTCCATTCACAGTAATGCACTGTAAAAACTACAACTGTAGATTTTAGAACGGGGGAAAAAAATGCAATTTTAGTGTAAGAAAATGCTTCTAGTAATGCTCGCACAATAAAAAATAAAATAAAAAAAATCTAAACATTTTTAAAATGAAAGTCTTACTGTTTTTCATTCACAGTAATGCACTGTAAAAAATCAATAGATTTGAAAAATAAAAGTGGTATTATTTTTTAAATTCACAGTAATATACTGTAAAAATTACAACCATAGATTTTACAATTTAAAAAAACAAAAAAATTAAATGTTAAAAGTGAAGTTGTATATTTTACAGTTTAAAAAAATGTGCATAATTCTACCTCAAAAATAACAGTTGTACCATTTTTCAATTCCCAGTAGTGTTCTATAAAAAATAGATTGGAAAAATAAAAGTGGTATTGTTTATTTTTTCCATTCACAGTAATGCACTGTAAAAACTACAACTGTAGATTTTAGAACGGGGGGAAAAAATGCAATTTTAGTGTAAGAAAATGCTTCTAGTAATGCTCGCACAATAAAAAATAAAATAAAAAAAATCTAAACATTTTTAAAATGAAAGTCTTACTGTTTTTCATTCACAGTAATGCACTGTAAAAAAATCAATAGATTTGAAAAATAAAAGTGGTATTATTTTTTAAATTCACAGTAATGTACTGTAAAAATTACAACCATAGATTTTACAATTTAAAAAAACAAAAAATTTAATGTTAAAAGTGAAGTTGTATATTTTACAGTTTAAAAAAATGGGCATAATTCTACCTAAAAAATAACAGTTGTACCATTTTTCAATTTCCAGTAATGTTTTGTAAAAAATAGATTTTAAAAATAAAAGTGCTTTTGTTTATTTTTTCCATTCACAGTAATGTACTGTAAAAACTACAACTGTAGATTTTAGAAAAGGGGGAAAAAATGCAATTTTAGTGTCAGAAAAAGCTTCTAGTAATGCTCAATAAAAAACAAAATTATTTCGAAATTAAAGTCTTACTGTTTTTCAATTTACAGTAATCCACTGTAAAAAAAAAAAAAAGTCAATAAACCTTTCCATTAGTGTGTGTTGTTTTTACAGCACACTACTGTAAAC
Source organism: Nerophis ophidion (assembly GCF_033978795.1). NCBI lineage: Eukaryota > Metazoa > Chordata > Actinopteri > Syngnathiformes > Syngnathidae > Nerophis > Nerophis ophidion. The sequence continues at coordinate 8,669,779 of NC_084618.1, read as the reverse complement.
TCTCGTTGTCACGGCGACTGAGCGCCCGTTTGGACAGATTGTTGAGAACGCACCAGATGGAGAGACGGGAGACGTCATCGAGTACAAATATTGACTTCTCACCGCCAGCCAGGTGTCCGTCCTGCACAGACAGGAAGTGTGTGTGTGTGTGTGTGTGTGTGCGTGTGTGTGTGTGTGTGTGTGTGTGTGTTACAGTGGGGTACATTTATCATTTCTGCACAGTCGTCACATTTAGTTGTTGTGTTGATTAATTGATGAGCATCTTTGCCGCCTCCATCTTTGTTCCTCCTCCACTCGCCTCTAACACACTCATTCGGGTGTTCCTGGCGGTCTCAGGTGTGTGTGTGTGTGTGTGTGTGTGAGATGGTGGTCTGGTTCGCTCGCTTCGGCCCTGCAGTTCGATGCCGAGGCGAGACGAGGATGCTGCGCGCGTGTTGCCATCCTCCTCCTCCTTCTGGACCAGAGTGCTGGGACTGCAGTAGTCAGGCGGCCAATCAGATGGCAGCGGGCTACAAGCAGTCATGGGCGGGGCCACACACACACACACACACACACACACACACACACACACACACACACACACTCACACACGGACACACACACCTCAACACCCGCCCCCCGTTGATGTGATAATAAGTCAAACATTGCGTATCGGTATCATTATTAACACTCATTGTGTGCATGAAGTTCCCAAGTTGTCCAGCAGGGCGTGACGACGCTCCTATGATGCAACAACAACAACAACGTCACAAACATGGTCACATGACATCATGGCACGCAGCAAAGTCAGCAGGAATCTATAGCGGAAATTCACCAGCTTGCGTCGCCATGGCAACCATTTTTAGTCCGTCTTTTGGAGTCGGGTGTCGTCAAGTGGAATGGATTATTAACTGTCTCTGTGTGTGTGTGTGTGTGTGTGTGTGTATGCTAATGAATCATATTCGGTACTATACCACCTTTGAAAAGTACCGCTCCCCTGCACCCCCATGGTTGTCACATTGCTGGTTTTAGAAGCTGAGGAGCATGTATGGCAGCGCACACACACAGAGTACTTCCAAGCAGACACAGCGTGTAGACAGAAAAGCAGAGGAGCATGTATGGCAGCGCACACACACAGAGTACTTCCAAGCAGACACAGTGTGTAGACAGAAAAGGTAGAAAGGATGCATTTTGGTGTGAAAAAGTCAAGATAAAGGTGAAGTTAGAACACTGAAACACCCTCAGGAAGAGCTGCTTTAACACATGCAGCTAACATCCCTCCGCAGTGTTTTAGCTACTTCTAAATCACTAATCCTGGTCTCCATGGCGACAAATAAAGTACGTTTCTTGCAGCTAACATTATCACTGGAGGATGAGGAATAGCTAAACATGCTTCACTACACAGCGTAGGAGGATACAATAGCATGCACCTGGGGATAGGCCCCTCCCACCTCCAAAGACACGCACCTGGGGATAGGCCCCTCCCACCTCCAAAGACATGTATCTGGGGATAGGCCCCTCCCACCTCCAAAGACATGCACCTGGGGAATAGCCCCTCCCACCTCCAAAGACACGCACCTGGGGATAGGCCCCTCCCACCTCCAAAGACATGTACCTGGGGATAGGCCCCTCCCACCTCCAAAGACACGCACCTGGGGATAGGCCCCTCCCACCTCCAAAGACATGTATCTGGGGATAGGCCCCTCCCACCTCCAAAGACATGCACCTGGGGAATAGCCCCTCCCACCTCCAAAGACACGCACCTGGGGATAGGCCCCTCCCACCTCCAAAGACATGTACCTGGGGATAGGCCCCTCCCACCTCCAAAGACATGCACCTGGGGATAGGCCCCTCCCACCTCCAAAGACATGCACCTGGGGATAGGCCCCTCCCACCTCCAAAGTCATGCACCTGGGGATAGGCCCCTCCCACCTCCAAAGACATGTACCTGGGGATAGGCCCCTCCCACCTCCAAAGACATGCACCTGATTGGCAACACTAAATGGTCCCTAGTGTGTGAATGTTGTCTGTCTATCTGTGTTGGCCCTGTGATGAGCAGGCGAATTGTCCTGGGTGTATACCGCGTTCCGCCCGATTGTAGCTGGGTTAGGCTCCAGCACCCCAAAAGGGACAAGCGGTAGGAAATGAATGAATGGGTTTATAAAGTCAGTAAATACGTCCCTGGACACATGAGGACTTTGAATATGACCAATGTATGATCCTGGAACTACTTGGTATCGACATGATCCATACCTAATCGTGTGGTATCATCCAGAACTAATGTCATGTATCAAATAAGAGAAGAATAAGTGATTTTTAAATTTGAACAGAAGTGTAGATAGAACATGTTAAAACAGAAAACAGTGCGACACCTACCCTTTACATCAGTATTTTTTAACCATATTATCATTGGTTTATTTGGTATTATATTTTATTGCATGATCTTGTAACTGCTTGGTATCAAATCGACACCTAAATGTGTGGTATCATCCACAACTAATGTCAAGTATCAAAGAAGAGAAGAATAAGTGATTATTACATTTGAACAGAAGTGTAGATAGAACATGTTAAAACAGAAAACAGGGCGACACCTACCCTTTACATCAGTATTTTTTAACCATATTATTATTGGTTTATTAGGTATTATATTTTATTGTGTGATCCTGTAACTGCTTGGTATTTGATCGACGCCCATATTGAATAAGTTATAGGATTATTACAATTGAACAGAAGTGTAGATAGAACATGTTAAAACATAAAATAAGCAGAAATGAACAAGTAGATGAATAATCAATTTTTACAGTTTGTCCCTCATAATGTGTATAAAATAATAGGTGTATAAATGACACAATATGTTACTGCAGACTAATTAGGAGTCTTTGTTTGTTTACTTACTACTAAAAGACATGTTATCACTATTTTATTTAAGGACTAAATTGCAATAATAAACATATGTTTCATGTATCAAAATATTTTAATTTAAAATAAACTTTTTTTTGTGGTACCCTTTATTTTAACAAGTATCAAAATACATTTTAGTACCGATAGTTTTAGTATTGGGACAAGCCTAAAACAATGTTGTATTTATGACAATTAATAGACATACTATACTATTTATTAGGGTGACAAAAAAGTTAGCAATTCTTATTTGCAGCAATTCTTACTCATCAAAAATCGATTTTGAAGTATTAATTTTTGTATTATTATTTTTATTTTGTATCTGTCCTAAGCAGCTACTTACACAAATCATAAAGAAGATGTAGTTCAGGGGTCAGCAACCTTTTTGAAAGCAAGAGCTACTTCTTGGGTACTGATTAATGCCAAGGGCTACCAGTTTGATACACACTTCAATAAATGGCCAATTTACCTTTAACTCTATGTTATTATTAATAATTAATGATATTTATGTTTGTGTAAACACTGATCATCTTAATGATTTCTCACAATAAATATATATAGAAACAGATAAATATAAAATAAAAAATGAAAAAAAAACTTAATTGAACAGTTTAAAAGAGGAGAAAACACAAAAACAATGAAAATTACATTTTGAGACATAGTTTAGCTTCAATTTCGACTCTTTAAAATTCAAAATTCAACCGTAAAAAAAGAAGAAAAAAACTAGCTAATTCTAATCTTTTTGAAAAAATAAAAAAATAAAAATTTATGGAACATCATTAGTAATTTTTTAAGATTCATTTTAGAATTTTGATGACATGTTTTAAATAGATTAAAATCCAATCTGCACTTTGTTAGAATATATAACAAATTGGACCAAGCTATATTTCTAACAAAGACAAATCATTATTTCTTCTAGATTTTCCAAAACAAAACTTCTCAAATAAATTCAGAAGACTTTGAAATAAGATTTAAATTTGATTCTACAGATTTTCTAGATTTGCCAGAATATTTTTATTTTATTTTAATCATTATAAGTCGAAAAAACTGAAGCTAAAATGAAGAATTAAATTAAAATATATTTATTATTCTTTACAAAAAAATAAAAAATACTTAAAAATTGATTTAAATTGTCAGGAAAGAAGAGGAAGGAATTTAAAAGGTAAAAAGGTATATGTGTTTAAAAATCCTAAAATCATTTTTAAGGTTGTATTTTTTCTCTAAAATTCTCTTTCTGAAAGTTATAAGAAGCAAAGTTAAAAAAAAATGAATTTATTTAAACAAGTGAAGACCAACTCTTTAAAATATTTTCAGGGATTTTCAAATTCTATTTGAGTTTTGTCTCTCTTAGAATTAAAAAAGTCGACCAGCTTGCTAGTAAATAAATACAATTTAAAAAATAGAGGCAGCTCACTGGTAAGTGCTGCTATTTGAGCTATTTTTAGAAGAGGCCAGCGGGCGACTCATCTGGTCCTTACGGGCGACCTGGTGCCCGCCTTGGTGACCCCTGATCTAGATGATCTATATCTGCTTTAACCATTGACTTATTATTTTTATTTCACTTTTTTTAAATGTTTGGGTAGAATTGTGATGAAAAAAAAAAGGGGGCGTGTTTTAAAAAATTTTTTTTAAGTATTATACAAATGTATCAAAACTGTTTATTTTATGGAGGAATGTAGTTCATCATACACGTAGCAGCCAGTGTTATTAAAAACAAGTATTGTGCATAATGTCGGGGATAATTATCTATCAACTCAATTTGGACACATTTCTAAATTGATGGACAAATGTCCAAATAATTTTGTTTGATCACAAAAAAAAAAGACCACAAAAAGAGTAAAAATAAATAAAATAAAATAATAAAAATAATAAGTTTCATGTCCCAAAAGGAGTAGAAAGAAGCAGAGCCAGAAATTATTTTGTAAACCATTGTTTGCTTCCTTTTTTCCAGTGAATTATATTTATATAGCGCTTTTCTCTAGTGACTCAAAGCGCTTTACATAGTGAAAGCCAATATCTAAGTTATATTTAAAGCAGTGTGGGTGGCACTGGGAGCAGGTGGGTCAAGTGTCTTGCTCAAGGACACACCGGCAGTGACTAGGATGGCGGAAGCGGGGATCAAACCTGGAACCCTCAAGTTGCTGGCACGGCCACTCTACCAACCGAGCTATACCACTCCAAAAAATAAATATCAACAGTGAGTAGATAGTTAAATTACCGTATGGTTGACATCATTCAATGTTATAGATCAGTGTTTTTCAACCACTGTGCTGCGGCACACTAGTGTGCCGGGAGATGATCTAATTTCACCTATTTGGGTTAAAATATTTTTGTAGTCTGCAAATGATGTGTTGTTTTTAAGTGTGGGCAGAGTAACCGTGTAATACTCTTCCATATCAGTAGGTGGCAGCCACTAGCTAGTTGCTTTGTAGATGTCGGAAACAGCGGGAGGCACAGTGAAGGCAAAATGGTGTCTAATGCTTAAACCAAAAATAAACACAAGGTGAGTTTCCCTAAGAAAATACATTGAAGCTTAGGGAAGGCTATGCAGAACCAAACTAAAACTGAACTGGCTACAAAGTAAAGAAAAACAGAATGCTGGACGACAGCAAAGACTTACTGTGGAGCAAAGATGGCGTCCACAAAGTACATCCCAACATGACATGACAATCAACAATGTCCACACAAAGAAGGATGCAAACAACTGAAATATTTGTGATTGCTAATACAAAGTAGATGTGGGAAGTATCGCTCAAAGGAAGACAGGAAAACTGCTACAGGAAAATACCAAAAAAAGTAGCTGTTTGTCCGACAAAGTGTGTGTGTATTGTGTACTTTACACACTCTGTGTTACTTATCACATACATGACATGAGACGGAAGGACAAACTTTAGCAATGCTAACGTAGCTATGCGAGCTGCATGCTAACATTACACATCATGCTAGATTAGCATGTTTGCCAGAAAAACACGAACTTGTGTCTGAAGCTGACTGACAGACTGATTGTTTTAAGACGTGTAGCGAAGCCTCTTTTTAATGTGCAGGCATACTCGCTACATGAAGCAGGCTCGCGTCACAAACATCACCGTTAGAACCTCGTTAAGGAGTCATCAGCCACCTCTTCCATCCACACACACCTTTCTCCGTGGCGGTCGGACGCTAAGCCGACGCCTCCTCCAAAGTCTTTTGCTTCTTTAAATACCCGATCAACCTTCTAAAGAGCAATAATCTCCTGGCCCTGCAAAGCCTCGTCTGCTGTCTTGGAGTATTTCTGTCTGTCTGTCTGTCTGTCTGTCTGCGCTATTTTGGAGGCAGAGTTCAAGGCCAGCCGGGCGCAGGATTTGTAGCTTCTGGTCTACAACATGGTGTCCTTACATACCTTCTGGTCTACAACATGGTGTCCTTACATACCTTCTGGTCTACAACATGGTGTCCTTACATACCTCTAGTAGCTTCTGGTCTACAACATGGTGTCCTTACATACCTTCTGGTCTACAACATGGTGTCCTTACATACCTTCTGGTCTACAACATGGTGTCCTTACATACCTTCTGGTCTACAACATGGTGTCCTTACATACCTCTAGTAGCTTCTGGTCTACAACATGGTGTCCTTACATACCTCTAGTAGCTTCTGGTCTACAACATGGTGTCCTTACATACCTCCAGTAGCTTCTGGTCTACAACATGGCGTCCTTACGTAGCTTCTGGTCTACAACATGGCGTCCTTACATACCTTCAGTAGCTTCTGGTCTACAACATGGTGTCCTTACATACCTCCTGTAGCTTCTGGTCTACAACATTGTGTCCTTACATACCTTCAGTAGCTTCTGGTCTACAACATGGCGTCCTTACGTACCTTCTGGTCTACAACATGGCGTCCTTACATACCTTCAGTAGCTTCTGGTCTACAACATTGTGTCCTTACATACCTTCAGTAGCTTCTGGTCTACAACATGGTGTCCTTACATACCTTCAGTAGCTTCTGGTCTACAACATGGTGTCCTTACATACCTTCAGTAGCTTCTGGTCTACAACATGGCGTCCTTACGTACCTTCTGGTCTACAACATGGCGTCCTTACATACCTTCAGTAGCTTCTGGTCTACAACATTGTGTCCTTACATACCTTCAGTAGCTTCTGGTCTACAACATGGTGTCCTTACATACCTTCAGTAGCTTCTGGTCTACAACATGGTGTCCTTACATACCTTCAGTAGCTTCTGGTCTACAACATGGCGTCCTTACATACCTCTAGTAGCTTCTGGTCTACAACATGGTGTCCTTACATACCTTCAGTAGCCTCTGGTCTACAACATGGTGTCCTTACATACCTTCAGTAGATTCTGGTCTACAACATGGTGTCCTTACATACCTTCAGTAGCTTCTGGTCTACAACATGGCGTCCTTACGTACCTTCTGGTCTACAACATGGCGTCCTTACATACCTTCAGTAGCTTCTGGTCTACAACATGGTGTCCTTACATACCTTCAGTAGCTTCTTGTCTACAACATGGCGTCCTTACATACCTTCAGTAGCTTCTGGTCTACAACATGGTGTCCTTACATACCTCCAGTAGCTTCTGGTCTACAACATGGCGTCCTTACGTACCTTCTGGTCTACAACATGGTGTCCTTACATACCTCCAGTAGCTTCTGGTCTACAACATGGCGTCCTTACATACCTCTAGTAGCTTCTGGTCTACAACATGGTGTCCTTACATACCTTCAGTAGCCTCTGGTCTACAACATGGTGTCCTTACATGCCTGTAGTAGCTTCTGGTGTACAACATGGTGTCCTTACATACCTCCAGTAGCTTCTGGTCTACAACATGGTGTCCTTACATACCTCTAGTAGCTATTGGTCTACAACATGGTGTCCTTACATACCTCTAGTAGCTATTGGTCTACAACATGGTGTCCTTACATACCTCCAGTAGCTTCTGGTCTACAACATGGTGTCCTTACATACCTTCAGTAGCTTCTGGTCTACAACATGGTGTCCTTACATACCTTCAGTAGCTTCTGGTCTACAACATTGTGTCCTTACATACCTTCAGTAGCTTCTGGTCTACAACATTGTGTCCTTACATACCTTCAGTAGCTTCTGGTTTACAACATGGCGTCCTTACATACCTCTAGTAGCTCTTGGTCTACAACATGGTGTCCTTACATACCTCCAGTAGCTTAGAAGTGTGAACCACAGATCCCTTCCTCATCAACAACAATGTGTGAAAGTCAACAATGATTCCCATTGATCATCCAGAACCTTATATTTTTGAGCCCGAACACAAAGAGGTTGACCAATGAGTTTTAGAGCGTTATTGTGACACTACTACATTAGCATTAGCAACATTGCGTGCCGCCTTGTGTTCAGTGTCTGAAGGATAACGCTTCTCTCTTCCTACTTCCTAAATGTGCCTTTTGAGATGCTCCAGCTTCTCAAGTAAATTTAAAAAGGACAATTTTGTTTGACTTCTTGATTAGAAACATTTCCAATACGAGGTCACGACATGTCAATGGAGTATTGTTAGCGGTTTTCAGAGGTTATAACGGTAATAATAGAGGACCCTCTATCTGTTGATGCAATTGTTGGATATTTATTTAGCATTTTGAATGCATAAAAGCATTTGTTCTTGTCTTACATAAGTATTGTGAATGATAAACAGCACATGTTTTTGCCCATTTCCAGTATGGCTGCCCTAATAAGATGGTCAAGTCATGTAGAATCTATAGAAATTGCCTAAGATATATGTGAAAAGTAGTGTGGATGGATGGTGGTAAGGGGGGTATCAGGGTTAAAAATAGCGCCCATTTTTGGGAATTTAGGGTATTGTAGAGCTATGAATACATACATTCATTTGAATGGTAAATTCCTGGAAATTTGGGAATCCAGAAATTTTTCAAACTATCGATACTAACACAATTCTCCTCGATGATATGATTGGTTTGGTGTTGGAATTTTTGGAATCCGTTGACAAATGTTGACGTAGTAACAGTTGGAATTGAGAATGGGTATTTCGGAATTCCTGGAATTTCGGGACAACCAGAAATTTGTACAAGAAAACAAAGAGTAACATTTGTTGTTCCAACTAAGAGGAATGTTTTGAAGGTGGAATGGTCAGAAATGGTTGACAAATTTGGACTGTGAAAACTTTCCAGGAAGAGATGAAAATAGGGCTTTGGAAAACCGGGAATTCTGGAAATTCCTTGAATTTTTTTAAACTTGGAAAATGGTAGTTTGATTGTCCAAGGTGAGGTGAGTGTGTGGATGGTGCAACACTTCCAATCGGGTGAGAAATGTGGGATATGGAGAGGTTTGTAAATTGCCCATTTATTTTCAACTGGGAGAAAATTCTGGGAAATTCTGTGAAAACCGGGAATTTTGTGAAAGGGAAAACATGTTTTTTGAGTTAGATGTACGTATGTGAAGAGTAGTGTGGGTGGATGGTGGAAAGGTAGGAATCTGGTTTAAAAATTGCGCACATTTTTGAGAATGTAGGGCATGGAGAAATGTGGGTATGTCCATTCCTTTGAACGGGAATTTTCGGGAAATTTGGGAAAACTGGGAATCTTGCTATCTGCTAACTTGTTAGATATATTATTTAGCATATAGAATGCATAAAAGCATGTGTGTTCTTGTCTTACATAAGGATTGGGAATGATAAACAGCACATGTTTTTGCCTATTTCCAGTATGACTGCCCTAATAACATGGTCAGGTCACGTAGAAGCTACAGAAATTGCAGAAGCTATTCAACATGGCTGACTGAATTTGTGACATTTTGGGATGTTCAAAAGGTATTTTCACGTACTTTGTAAATACAGTTGTTTATATTTAATGACAATAACATTTCAAGTCAATTTGTTGTTCCACTTTACTGCTCCTTTAAGGATGTATGTTAGGTTTGTGGTTTCAGGTTTATGGGCTGGGGTGATGCTAGGCTATAGGCTGCTAGGAGGAGCCCGCAGCTACACAACAGCTGAGGACACAATAGCAAACAAGCTAGACATGAGATCGGCCGATATTTGGCATTTTAGCCTATTTTTGATCAGTTATGGCCTTATTTTTGTGTTGTTTTGTATTTAAGGTCTAAATAAGCACTTTTTGAGAACATTTCCTTAATGTTATTTTTATTCACGCTCTCTCATACTTTCTCAAAAAGTCAGCCGTCTTGAAAAATATTCCAACTGTAATTTACGTGCAGGAGCTCAGAATACTTGTTATTCAAATATCGAGAATATTTCCTAAACATTACAAAGTATAAAATGCATGTAGATGAGTTATTGTCATGTAGACAAATGTCATGTGTTGTTAAGAAATGTGATGTTGATGTTCCTCTCACACACACCTCATAAAAGGTGTTTGATGTTTTAATGATCAAAGAAAAAAACAACATCAAACATTATATTTCCTAAAAACTAATGTTCAAAAGTCTTGTTCAGCTGTTTATTGAACTATAATATTCCGATTTTGATAACGTTTCTTGAAAATGAATATCAGCTACAAATATCGCTTATGGGCCTCCTTGACTACTATTGATCAGTATCTGTATCGGCCCTAAAAACACAGACTGGTTGATTTTTGTTCCAGACAGTTGATAATAATTAAGTGTTTTTCATACCTACTAATATTTGAATCGTTTAATTTGCTGATATTGGATCGATATCAGTATCATTCCCTACTCATTATTGTAACAAAGGTGACAAAGTCAATAACCCAATTTTAATGTATGGGTGTACATATGTATTTATATATGTGTACGTATATATGTATATGTACATGTATGTATATTTATATGCATATATGTGTATATATGTATATATTTGTGTTTATGTATGCATGTATATATGTATATGTGTATATATATATATATACATATATATATACTGTATATTTATATATATATTAATATATATGCATATATATTTATACTATATATATATATATATATATATATATATATATATATATATATATATATATATATATATACATATATATATCTTGATTGGATTATCCAGAGAATAGTGCTCGATACCGTGATAGAGTGCAATATGTATGTGTGGGAAAAATCACAAGACTACTTCGTCTCTACAGAAGTGTTTCATGAGGGGTTCCCTCAATCATCAGGAGATTTTAATGTTAGCATTCACATACAATGGTTTATATAGTGCATAGAGTGGGTGGCTACAGGCAGGCGTAGGGTGTGGTGATTGGCTCATGTGTTACCTAGGAGGTGTTTGCGTCTGTGGCGGCATGTTGAAATGATTTCACTGCGCTTGTTGAGGGATGGCAGGTCTGGATGATATATAATAAACAGTTTCTCTTATGTAAAGTGTTGGGTTGCGCTTTTTTGTATGATTTAGTGATGCTTTTGTCCAGTAAAGTGTTATGTTCTGGTATGTCCATTCTGCAGAAGTTTGTGGTAATATATATATATATATATATACTTAATTTTCCTAAGGGAACTCTCCTGAACGAATCAATAAAAATCTATCCATCTATCTATCTATCTATCTATCTATCTATCTATCTATCTATCTATCTATCTATCTATCTATCTATCTATCTATCTATCTATCTATCTATCTATCTATCTATCTATCTATCTATCTATCTATCTATCTATCTATCTATCTATCTATCTATCTATCTATCTGTGTATATATGTATGTATATGTATACATATGTATATTTGTTATATATGTAAATGTATGTATATATGTGTATACATACAGTATGTATATATGGTATATATGTAAATGTATGCATATATATATATAAGTATATGCATGTATGTGTGTATGTATATATAATTATATATGTATATGTACATGTATGTATATTTATATGCATATATGTATTTCTGTATATGTGTATATTTGTGTTTACTTATGCATGTGTGTGTATATATACATATATGTACATGCATATATGTACATATATATGTGTATGCATATATGTAAATGTGTATACTGTATATACATATGTATGTATGCGTATGTATACATATATACATATTCATAAATAAATACATAAATAAATACATATATAAATATATATACATATATAAATATACATATATACATTTATATCGTGATTTAGGGCTATATAGGTAAACATTGAGATTACGTGGACATACTCAAGAAGGATGCAGGAGCTCAGAATACAAGGAACTGGAGAATTTGGGATGACTGGAAGCAATGATGGAAGGCTCGTCTTGAGGACGACCTATATATATATATATATATATATATATATATATATATATATATATATATATATATATATATATATATATATATATACATACATACATACATACATAATAAATATATATATATATATATATATATATATATATATATATATATATATATATATATATATATATATATATATATATATATATATATATATATATATATATATATATATATATATATTATGTATGTATGTATGTATATATGTATATTATAATAATATATTATTTTTTCTGTTTAAACCTAATGGCTTTTTAAACCTAGGATGGCTTTTGATACTCTGTATGTTGTCAAGCAGGTGTTTGGACATTTTGAAAGAATGCCAACGTGTCCTTTATTAGCATGCTAATGTTTACATGCTAATGTTACCATGCAAACAATTGAAAGTTAGCTTTTGAGCTCTTTTGGAATGTTTGAACCTATAAATCCTCAATTTGGGTACCTGAAGTTCAGGGCACAAATTAAATGGTTGACTGAGACTGTAATAAGTAAATGATTAATCAATAATCAAATAAATGGCAATGATGTTTATCGCCAATAGTTTGTGGGTCAATATATTGTTAGAGTTTACAACCTTTGACCCTAAACCTCCTTGGGGGGAATGAATAACAGGATCACACACACACACACACACACACACACACACACACACACACACACACACACACACACACACACACACACACACACACACACACACACACACACACACACACACACACACACGTGTGGCAAGTTGATATGAGATTAGCGGCGGAACTCTTCCCCCATGCTCTGGACTTTCTCACCGCATGCCAGGTATTTTTAGCCTTGACAATAAGGCCCCCCACGGACCACCCCCCCTCCACCACCACCCTCCTTCCTCCCCCCCCTCCCTCCCATAAGGACGTGTGCTATAGCGAGTGCAGGCGACCACGCTCGGGTTTCACACTCCTCACTGCAGCTGAGGCTGAACATGGCGGTGGAGGAAGCGCCGGACTGTCCCGTGGTAAGTCTCACCCCGGGACGGGCAGGGGGCGTTCAGGGCCTGTTGGGAATTTACTGTACTCCGGACGCCGGAGGGGGATGCTGCGGAACGCTCGGAGGGGGACATTCTGGCGATCTTCTGTTTTTACTGCGGCTCTGATTGTGCTGTACATCAAGGATGAAGATGGTGATGATGAGGATGGTGCGTTCAGGTGTCCTGGGAGACAAACAGCTGACCTTGGACGCTAAAACAACAACACTCTTAATAATAGTCAGCCTGTACATTTGGATCAATATTGGAATGATCATGTTGTTCTGGTCATGTGACTGGCATGAGCACTCCTTAAAATTGTTATTATTAACCCCCCCCCCCCTCGGCGCAGCAATACGAGCTGAAGATCATGTTAGCGGACATGTTTGCTAGCAACGTACAGAAGTGCATTCTAAAGTTCCAGAATGTCCCAAATGTTGACGTGCGTGAGGAAGGTCAAGCGCCAAAGAAAATAATGTTCTCACTTATCCTCACGGTTTACCTGACACGTGAAACGTAACAGATTGTAGCCCAGTGTCACATCTCTTCAAATGTGTTTTGTGGCAACTATTGGGTGGCTGGATGCTTGAACGGTCAGAATCGGGTTTGAAATAAGCACAGATTTTTGAGAATTTAGGGCACTGTAGAACTATTAATACGTTCATTCATTTGAAGGGGAAAATTTCAGGAAATTTCTGGAAAACCAAGAATTTTTGAAACATAACAGCACAATTGTCCTAGATCAGGAGTCACCAACCTTTTTGAAAGCAAGAGCTACTTCTTGGGTACTGATTAATGTAAAGGGCTACCAGTTTGATACACACTTAAAGTCCTACTGAAATGAGATGTTCTTATTTAAACGGGGATAGCAGCTCCATTCTATGTGTCATACTTCATCATTTCACCATATTGCCATATTTTTGCTGAAAGGATTTAGTAGAGAACATCCACGATAAAGTTCCCAACTTTTGTTTGCTAATAAAAAAGCCTTGCCTGTACCGGAAGTAGCAGACGATGTGCGTGTGACATCACGGGTTGTGGAGCTCCTCACATCTGAACATTGTTTACAATCATGGCCTCAAGCAGCAAGAGCTATTCGGACTGAGAAAGCGACGATTTCCCCTTTAATTTGAACGAGGATGAAAGATTTGTGGATGAGAAAAGTTAGAGTGAAGCACCAAAAAAAAAAAAAAGCGATGGCTCCAGGCGGCAGCAGTGTGAGCGTTTCAGATGGAATTAGACACATTTACTAGGATAATTCTGGAAGATCGCTCAGCTGCTTATTGTGTTAATAGTATTTTAGTGGGATTGTAAAGTCATACCTGAAAGTCGGAGGGCTGCGGTGAACGCCAGTGTCTCTGAGAGAAGCCAATGGAGGAGCCAAGATCACAGCTGCCTTTTTTGACAGCTGCTGCAGGAGGACGCATAATCCACTGATGTCTCCGGTAAGAGCCGACTTAATATCACAATTTTCCTATCCAAAAACTTGCTGGTTGAAGTAGAGAAACATGTTCGCTTGACCGCTCTGTGTTAAAGCTTCACAACAAACAAAGAAACACCGGCTGTGTTTCGGTTGCTAAAGGCAGCTGCAATCCACCGGCGGCAGCGGCGATAAACAAGAAGAACGTGGCGTTGGATTATAATTACACTTTATGTACATATTTATTTACATATTTATATAATATTTGTATATTTATATAATATGTTACTACAAACTCCATTCACAGACAGAGTCCCATTGCTTTTATGAGCGGTCGAGCGAGTCAAAAGCCGGGGGGGGGGATTTTTTATTTTATTTTTTTTTTTTTTTTATTTGTGGCGGCCGTAATTCTTTCATGGCGGGCTGCCACAAATAAATGAATGTGTGGGAAACCCTGGTGTGTGGATGGTGCTATGCTTCAAATGGGGTGAGAAATGTGAGATATGGAGATGTTTGTGTACGGCCATTTATTTTCAATAGGTTGTCATTCCTGGTAATCTGGGAATTTTCAGGATTGTGAAACATGCTGGCTTGAATGTGAGAGAATGTGTGGAAGTTGGAAAGGTTCCAATCAGATGGGAAATGTGGGATGTGTGTGACACTCATTGGTACTTGAACTTCAACTTAATATGCACTAGATTGTTAATATTAATTGTTAATGACCACTCATTCTCAATGGGGAGAAAATTCCTGGAATTTTGTGAAAGGGAAAAGATGTTTTTAGTTCTTATTATATGTGAAGTGTAGTGTTTGACACTTTTTAGATCTATGAATACGTTCATTGTGCTGAAAATTTGAATTTTCCTGAAGGAACTCCCATCCATCCATCCATCCATCATCTTCCGCTTATCCGAGGTCGGGTCGCGGGGGCAGCAGCCTAAGCAGGGAAGCCCAGACTTCCCTATCTCCAGCCACTTCGTCTAGCTCTTCCCGGGGGATCCCGAGGCGTTCCCAGGCCAGCCGGGAGACATAGTCTTCCCAACGTGTCCTGGGTCTTCCCCGTGGCCTCCTACCAGCTGGACGTGCCCTAAACACCTCCCTAGGGAGGCGTTCGGGTGGCATCCTGACCAGATGCCCGAACCATCTTATCTGGCTCCTCTCGATGTGGAGGAGCAGCGGCTTTACTTTGAGTCCCTCCCGGATGGCAGAGCTTCTCACCCTATCTCTAAGGGAGAGACCCAAACTCATTTGGGCCGCTTGTACCCGTGATCTTATCCTTTCGGTCATGACCCAAAGCTCATGACCATAGGTGAGGATGGGAACGTAGATCGACCGGTAAATTGAGAGCTTTGCCTTCCGGCTCAGCTCCTTCTTCACCACAACGGCTCGATACAACGTCCGCATTACTGAAGACGCCGCACCGATCCGCCCGTCGATCTCACGATCCACTCTTCCCCCACTCGTGAACAAGACTCCTAGGTACTTGAACTCCTCCACTTGGGGCAGGGTCTCCTCCCCAACCCGGAGATGGCACTCCACCCTTTTCCGGGCGAGAACCATGGACTCGGACTTGGTGGTGCTGATTCTCATTCCGGTCGCTTCACACTCGGCTGCGAACCGATCCAGTGAGAGCTGAAGATCCCGGCCAGATGAAGCCATCAGGACTACATCATCTGCAAAAAGCAGAGACCTAATCCCGTGGCCACCAAACCGGAACCCCTCAACGCCTTGGCTGCGCCTAGAAATTCTGTCCATAAAAGTTATGAACAGAATCGGTGACAAAGGACAGCCTTGGCGGAGTCCAACCCTCACTGGAACTCCCCTGACGGAATAAATAAAGTACTATCTAATCTAATCTAATTCATTTGAAGGGAAATTTCCTGGAGATTTCTTTAAAACCAGGAATTTTAGAAAATATTGATACTAGCACAATTGTGCTAGATTATATAAATGGGTTGGTGATGGAATTTTTTTAATCGATTGAAAGATGTTGACGTAGTAACAGTTTGAAATGAGAATGTGTATTTGGAAATCCTGGAATTTTGGGGAAACTGCAAATTTGCATGAAAAAATAAAAAGAGTAACATTTGTTGTTCCAACTAAGAGGAATGTTTTAAAGGTAGAATGGTCAAAATGGTTGGAAAATCTGGACTGTGAAAACTTTCCAGGAAGACGTGAAAATAAGGCTTTGGAAAACCAGGAATTCTGGAAATTCCTGGAATTTTTTGGAACCTGGAAAATGTTAGTTTGCTAGTCCGGGGTGAGATGAGTGTTTGCTAGTGTGAGCTGAGATGAATGTGTGGATGTTGCAGTGGTTCAATCAGCTGAGAAATGTTACAAAAATTGCTCATTCCTTTATAACGGGAAAAATGAGCCGGGAACTGTGGGTAATCTGGGATATTCTTGGACACATTTTTTTGGGGAGCTCAATTTTTTCATAAAGGAAATATTTTAATGTGATGGCAGCTGCCTCTCATTTCTGATAGCATAATAATAATAATAATAAATAGATGTTTTGGTGTACAATGTTAAATGTTTGGACATTCACACACTTATATCATAATAATAATAATAATAATAATAATAGTGTGAATGTGAGTGTGAATGTTGTCTGTCTATCTGTGTTGGCCCTGCGATGAGGTGGCGACTTGTCCAGGGTGTACCCCGCCTTCCGCCCGATTGTAGCTGAGATAGGCGCCAGCGCCCCCCGCGACCCCAAAAGGGAATAAGCGGTAGAAAATGGATGGATGGATAATAATAATAATAATAATAAATAGATGTTTTGGTGTAGAATGTTAAATGTATAGACATTCACACACTTTTATCATAATAATAATAATAATAATAATAATAATAATGATAATAATAATGAATAGATGTTTTGGTGTAGAATGTTAAATGTTTACATTGACACACTTCCATCCATCCATTTTCTACCGCTTATTCCCTTTGGGGTCGCGGGGGGCGCTGGTGCCTATCTCAGCTACAATCGGGCAGAAGGCGGTGTACACCCTGGACAAATTTCCACCTCATCGCAGGGCCAACACAGATAGACAGACAACATTCACACAAGATCCCGAGCCCGGGATTGAAAGCAGGACTACTCAGGACCTTCATATTGTGAGGCAGATGCACTAACCCCTCTGCCACCGTGCTGCCTGTGAGTGTGAATGTTGTCTGTCTGTCTGTGTTGGCCCAGCGATGAGTGGCGACTTGTCCAGGGTGTTCCCCGCCTTCCACCTAATTGTAGGTGAGATAGGCACCAGCACCACCCGCAACCCCAAAAGGGACAAGCAGTAGAAAATGGATGATAATAATAATAATAATAATAATAATAAATATATAATTTTTTGGGACATTGTGTTACTGAGGTAGTGGGCGTGGCCTAGTGTGGCTTTCACTTCCTGCTGCCGTCGTGCAATCTGAGACGTTGAGCCACTTCCTGTTTCTGCTGTCCTCTAAGTCTCTTTCACGGCCTCAAAGCGTCTCCATGACGACCAGGGATGGCTACCTGTCTTTCACCTTTGTGCCAAGTTGCAGGACCTGGGGATAGATAACCATGGTCAAGGATTTCCCATCTTTTAGTACTTTTGTGTGTGTTCATGAAATAGTTGAATAATAATACTACAAATGTTTAATGTATTGTTCATCAGTAAAATTATATCAACTTTGTTTTTATTCTTCCACTTCTGAGTGTCATTTGCAACCGTGACTTCATTTCTGATCACAAGTGTTTTGCTGTAGTCAGGAAGTAGTCTTTGCCACTCTTGTATTCTTGAGACAAAGTGTTTGTACTGTAAGTTAGAGCTGGCTGATAAAACGATACCAAT
>NC_084618.1:8628891-8646391 GCF_033978795.1 Nerophis ophidion | reverse complement strand
GAGTATCTCCAATGCGCTCCTCGACTGGGAGCCGGAAGCAGGAAAGGTGCAACACATGTTTGACGTGTTGTTAGAAGCAGCTGCTGAACAATAGCGGAAAACCTCCATCCTCCATTGTTGTATCGCGTAGCCAAAGTGTTCCCAAACGGGAGATCTTAACGAGGCAGGAGGGTCTTCCAGCTCTGGCTTTTACATGTTGTCCTAGCCCGGTCTCTGCTAGCATGTTCGGTACACCTCCAAACCGAAGCGAAACCCTAGTACCGAAACGGTTGAATACAAATACACGTATTGTTACCCCCCTAATATTTTCCGTTGGAAGGGCGTGATGAGGTATGAATTGTGCTCCGCCCGCAGGATGGCTTCACCCCGCTGGCGGTGGCGCTGCAGCAGGGTCACGAGCAGGTGGTGTCGCTGCTCCTGGAGAACGACACCAAGGGCAAAGTCCGCCTGCCGGCGCTGCACATCGCCGCCAGGAAAGACGACACCAAGGCCGCCGCCCTCCTGCTGCAGAGCGACCACAACGCCGACGTGGAGTCCAAGGTAGGCGGCCGGGCGCCCTTCCCTTCACCGGACAAAACACAGACACACACATCCAGTTGTGCGTCCGCATTCCATGGCCATCACGCCGCCTGTTGTGGTGCCGGTGGTGCTCTAACCGCCCCATTCTCCCCCCCTTCTGTCTCTAGATGATGGTGAACAGGACCACAGAGGTACACTTCCTGCCTCTCTCCTCTTCCTGCTCACCTTCACCGTCGCCATGGCAACGCTGCTAGCATGAGCGCTAAATGCTAGCATGCAAGCTCCCGCCGCATTTCACGCCACTTCCTGTTTCGCTCTCACACTGTCGCGTCTCGCTCGCAGCTGCCATCTTTCATTCGCACCTGATCCACTTACACTCAAATCTCTTAAGGTCCGATGTGTTGACGCGCGATGTTTTTTTTTTGTCCTTCTCAGTGTATTGCCGTCTTTGAAAACCCCGTCGGCACTTGGCCCCACCCACTTAGCGTAGGCGCGCAGCTAAAAGGGGCGTGGCATATTTATCTGGCCATTTTCTACCACTTGTCCCTTACGGGGAGGCGGGGGGTGCTTTTCTGCAACACACATTTTAAAATGTTTCATTCGAAAATATATTTATTTTAAATTAAAAAAAAATGAATTAAATTAAAGAAAATGAAGTTTTTGTTGCAAATGTTTTTTGTTTATGACTCAACTTCAGAAATTTTATAAAAATAAGAATAATACCCCCCAAAAAATTTAGCAACCAAAAATTGGGTTTACATTTTTTTTAAGTCCATCCATTTTCTATTGCTTGTCCCTTTCGGAGTTGCAGCGGTTGCTTTTATGCAAAGCACATTTTTAAATGTTTAATTTTTTTTTATTATTATTATTTTTTTAAATAATAAAATTAATTAAAGAAAAAAAGTTTTTGTTGCAAATATTTTTTATTTATGACTTAACTTCAGAAATGTTGTAAAATACTAATACCCCCAAAAATTATTTGCAAACAAAAATTGGGTTTAACAATTTTTTTTTTTTTTTAAGTCCATCCATCCATCCATCTATTTTCTACCACTTGTCCTTTTCAGGCTCCTCTCTGAGCTGCCACTTTATGGTGTTAAAGGAGTTTGCGTGTCCCAATGATCCTAGAAGCTATGTTGTCCAGGGTCTTTAAGCCCCCTGGTAGAGTCTCCCAAGACAAACAGGTCTTAGGTGAGGGATCAGACAAAGAGCAGCTCGAAGACCTTTATGAAGAAGAAAAATCATGGACCCAGATTTTGTTACCAAAATAATTTTATAATTTAAACATTTATAACCTCCCCCCCCCCAAAAAAAAGATTTTAGACAAAACAGATTTTTAACCCCAAAATAAAATGGCTTCTCACTCCTCTGGGAGAGCTTTGAGTCTCTAATAGAAAGGCGCTATATAAATCTAATCAATTATCATTATTATTAGTAGTAGTATTATTAGAAATAAAGATTTTCAACCAAAAATAATCATAACCAAAAGTCAGTTTGTTAAAGAAAAGTGCAAACCTAAAGAAGATTTCTTTTAACAAAAAATGTATTTAAACCCCAAAAATTCTGAATTGTAACCCCCCAAAAAAGATTTTTAATCCAAAAAATTAGAACAAAAACATGTTTGTTACCAAAAAACTGTGCAACCATAAAAAAATATTTTTAGCAAAATAGTAAAAATATTTTAACCAGGACACAAAAGAATTATTTGCAACAAAAACACAGATTTTTAGCCAATAACAAACTCAATGTATTACAAAAAAATATTAATCAACAAAAAAAGTGCATCTAAAAAAATGTTCTACCACAAATAATCATAACCACAAATCAGTTCATAAGAAGTATTATGTTTATTATTGGCTAGCTTTAGAATAACAATGTTATTAAAAAGAATAGGAGACTTATTATAATCTAAAAATGTTGCTCTTACTTAAAAATGCAAGCATTTAGTTGTATTTAGTGTTAAAAAATATGATGTGGCTCTCACAGAAATACTTTTTGAAATATTTGTCTTTCATGAATCTCTCAGCCAAAAAATGTTCCGACCCCTGACATAGATTGTTCTCTAACCTGCAGCCGCTACAGAGAATAACCAGAGTGAACAATACTAAACAAAGAATTATAATAATTAAAGCTGCAAGCAGCGTTGGTCGGGTCCGCCTTTGGCCGCTGCCAAGCCCTGGTCTAAGTCAGACCTACATAAAGGTTTTTGTTTCGTGTCTCTACGACATTCCTAACAGAAGTTACAAGCAGTTTTGTCTGGGTTTTTTCCTAGGGGGCGCAATTTTGACTTTTGGGGTTTGGTTTTTTATTAGATGGCAATTTTCGCCAGTCCTGATGTGTGTGTAAAATTTGGTGAGTTTTGAAGCATGTTAAGGGGGTCAAATTACAGATCAGCGTTTCCTGATGTTGTTGATAAATGGCTTTGGCTTTGCATAGTAGAACTTTAACTTGCACTTTGTAGCATTTTAAGTGGCTCAAATTACATCTCAAAGAGGCAAAAATGACATTTTTTTTTAGGAAACTTTGAGCAGGGGTTCTTTGAAGGCGCCTAAAATCCAAACTGGAGCAGTAATCAAAACTTTGTTCTATACTTTTAATCAAAAGGGTTCAATCTCTCTCCTGTGCGAATTTGAAGCCGAAACGACAAACGCACTCGGAGGAGTTTACGTTTGAAAAAGGTGACGGGTTTTTACAAAACTTTTATTTTGGAGGGGTAATTTTTAACTTCCTGTTGATTTTTGCCAAAGGATGTCAATTTTCTAAATGTAGGTCTAAGTGAGACCTACATAGAAGTTTTTGTTTCATGTCTTTCCGGCATTCCTACTGGAAGTTACAAGCAATTTTGTTTGTGTTTTCTTCCTAGGAGCAGTTTTTGCTTTGTTTTATTCAAAAATTGCACTAGAGCGCATTTTTTGATTTTGGGGTTTGTTTTTTTCATTAGATCGCAATTTTTGCCAGACCAAATGTGTGTGTGCCAAGTTTGGTGAGTTTTGAAGCATTTTAAGGGGGTCAAATTACAGCTCAAAGAGGCAAAAATAGCATTTTTTGCGAAAATTTTGCTTTGAATGGGTTTTTGCAAAATGTTTGTTGATTTTGGCCCTAGAAGGTATGATTATGAAATCTAGGTCCAAGTCAGCCCTACATCGAGGTTTTTGTTTCATGTCTCTACGAGTTTCCTAACGGAAGTTACAAGCAGTCTGTTTGTTTTTTTTCCTAGGGGGCGCTAGCGCGCAATTTAGATTGTTCTGGTTTGGCTGCCTAATAAGTTGGGAAGGCATGCCAGACCAATGCGTGTCAAATTTGGTGAGTTTTGAAGCTTGTTAAGGGGGTCAAATTACAGCGCATAGGTGCGGAATAAAGAAAGAAAGAAAGAAAGAATAATAAAACGCACCAGTTTCAATAGGGTTTTTGGCCCATTGCAAAGTCCTTTGCAATGGGCCAAGGACCCTAATAATAATAATAATGAACAATAATAAACAAAGAATAATAGTAGTGAACGACAGTAAACAAAAAAATAATAGTAGTGAACAATAGTAAACAAAGAATAATTGTATTGAACAATAATAAAAAAAGAATACTAATAGAGAACAATAATACAAAAAGAATAATAATAGTGAACAATAATAAACAGACAATAACAGTGAACAAACAAAAACGGATAGTAATAGTGAACAATAATGAACAGAGAATAATAATAGTGAACAATAGTAAACAATGTGTAAGAATAGTGAAGAATATAAAAACAGATACTATTAATAGTGAAGAACAATAATAAACCAAGTAGTGCACGCCTCCTCCTGCATGTCCACTTGATTATTTCACCTTCTCTGAGGTTTGAGTCCGACTTAGTGCATGATCTCTCTTCAACCAGAACCAGAACCAGAACTAGAACAATAGAACCTTCCTGAGCTTCCTGCAGCTTCGCTATGTCAGTCCACTCCTGCACCTGCTGCGCCTTTTCTCACCTGTGCTGCTGCACCGTGCGCGGGTCACCTTGGCGTCGCCTCGTGCTTCATCTGCGTCTTCTTCACCTTTTTTCTTTGTGTGCCACAGAGCGGCTTCACGCCTCTCCACATCGCCGCTCACTACGGGAACATCAACGTGGCCACTCTGCTGCTCAACAGAGGAGCCGCCGTCGACTTCAAGGCACGGGTTAGTGTGTGTGTGTGTGTGTGTCTGTGTGTGTGTGTGTGTGTGTGTGTGTGTGTGTGTGTGTGTGTTTGTGTGTGTGTGTGTGTGTGTGTGTGTGTGTCACTCCAGCAGCACCAAGAGCCCACCAGTTAATGTTGCCGTTTTCAATACCAACAAGAAGCCACGCTGTTGTGACTTGCTGAAATAAGCAGGGGCGTCCATGATAACGTTCCTTGGATGGCAACATGTGTTTCTCCGAAAGCTGAATGTACCTTTCAACATTAATGGTGCCTTCACAGATGTGTAAGTTGCCCATGCCTTGGGCACTAATGCACCCCCATACCATCACACATGCTGACTTTGGAACTTTCACCCTAGAACTTATTTTCCTCTTTCATCCACAGTTTCCAAAAAACAATTTGAAATGTGGACTCGTCAGACCACAGAACACTTTTGCACTTTGCATCAGTCCATCTTAGATAAGCTTGGGCCCAGTGAAGCCAACAGCATTTCTGGGTGTTGTTGATAAATGTCTGTGGCTTTGCATAGTAGAGTTTTAACTTGCACTTACAGATGTAGCGACCAACTGTAGTTACTGACAATGTTTTTCTGAAGTGTTCCTGACCCCATGTGGCGATATCCTTTACACACTGATGTGGCTTTTTGATGCCTGAGGGATGGAAGGTGCGTAATATCATGGCTTACCTGCAGTGATTTCTCCACATTCTCTCAACCTTTTGATGACATTAGGGAGAGTAGATGGTGAAATCCCTAAATTCCTTGTTGAGAAATGTTGTTCTTAAACAATTTGCTCAGGCATTTGTTGACAAAGTGGTGACCCTCGCCTCGTCCTTTATTTTATGAGTTGAAGTAGTTGTATTTAAGTAGTGTGTGTGTGTGTGTTTGGTGTCGAATAAAGCAAGGTAACTTATGATGGTGTTCTTGCCAAGTTATCTTCTCGCTGGAGACACTAACTTACTGCTCTATTCCTCACGGGACGTTACAAACACGATGAGACTGTGTGTGTTATTGTGCGGCAGTAAAAGTGAAGTTGTGTTGTGTTTGTGTTGTGTGTGCAGAATGACATCACACCGCTGCACGTGGCCGCCAAGCGTGGGAATGGCAACATGGTGAGACTTCTGCTGGAGAGAGGAGCCAAGATAGAAGCACGCACCAAGGTGGGCACACACACACACACACACACACACACACACACACACACACAAACACACGCACACAAACTTGTCCACCGGTCCTCATATGGACAGCACTATTTCCTGTTGATGTCTCAAGAAGGATACAAATACAAGAACACACACACGCACAAACACACACACGCACACACACACACACACACACAAAGTTGTCCATCGGTCCTCATATGGACGGAACAATTTCCTGTTGATGTCTCAAGAAGGATAAAAATACAAGAACACACACACACACACACACAAACACACACACACACACACACACACACAAACTTGTCCAGCGGTCTTCATATGGACGCTGTTTTTCCTTGTTGATGTTTCAAGAAGAGTACAAATACAAGAATAAACGCACACACACACACAAACTTGTCCACCAGTCCTCATATGGATGGAACTATTTCTTGTTGATGTCGCAAGAAGGATACAAATACAAGCACACACACACACACACACACACACAAACACACACGAACACACACACACACAAACACACACGCACACAAACTTGTCCACCGGTCCTCATATGGACAGAACTATTTCTTATTGATGTCTCAAGAAGGATAAAAATACAAGAACACACACACACACACACACACACACACACACACACTCACACACACACACACACAAACTTGTCCAGCGGTCCTCATATGGACGCTGTTTTTCCTTGTTGATGTTTCAAGAAGAGTACAAATACAAGAATAAACGCACACACACACACACACACACACACACACAAACTTGTCCACCAGTCCTCATATGGATGGAACTATTTCTTGTTGATGTCGCAAGAAGGATACAAATACAAGCACACACACACACACACACACACAAACACACACGAACACACACACACACAAACTTGTCCACCGGTCCTCATATGGACAGAACTATTTCTTGTTGATGTCTCAAGAAGGATACAAATACAAGAACACACACACACACACACACACACAAACTTGTCTACCGGTCCTCATATGGACGGAACTATTTCTTGTTGATGTCTCAAGAAGGATACAAATACAAGAACACACACACACACACACACACAAACTTGTCCAGCGGTCCTCATATGGACGCTGTTTTTCCTTGTTGATGTTTCAAGAAGAGTATAAATACAAGAATAAACACACACACACAAACACACACACGCAGACAAACTTGTCCACCGGTCCTCATATTGACGGAAATATTTCTTGTCGATGTCTCAAGAAGATACAAATACAAGAACACACACACACACACACAAACTTATCCACTGCTCCTCATAGAGACGGTGTTTTTCCTTGTTGATGTTTCAAGAAGAGTACAAATACAATAATAAACGCACACACACACACGCGCACACAAACACACACACGCACACAAACTTGTCCACCGGTCCTCATATGGACGGAACTATTTCTTGTTGATGTCTCAAGAAGGATACAAATACAAGAACACACACATGCACAAACAGGCACACACAAACACACACACAAACTTGTCCGCCGGTCCTCATATGGACGGAACTATTTCTTGCTGCTGTCTCAAGAAGTGTACAAATACAAGAACACACACACACATGTACAAACACACACACACACGCACACACACACATACACATGCACACCTTATTTATAGCAGTTAATTGGTTCCAGGCCTGACCAGGTTAACAACTATCCACAAAGTAGAATTATTATTGGTGAATGAAACTTTTTCAAAGTTTTAGTATGGAAAAAAAGTGTTTGCAATCTTTGAAAGAAGTGCTTGAACATAATCAGAGTCCTCCAAACATGAATGGATAGCCAGATAGTCACCTCTACACTACACTATTGCACAAAAGTAACTCTCGTCTGAATCACAGTTCTTATTCATCCCCATTCTAAATTGATTCAGCATTTATTACAATTGTCAAATATATATACATGTATGTATGTATGTATGTATGTATGTATGTACGTACGTATGTATGTATGTATGTATGTATGTATGTATGTGTGTGTGATTCCTCAGGACGGTCTGACTCCGCTCCACTGCGGTGCCAGGAGCGGACACGAGCAGGTGGTGGAGATGCTGCTGAACCGAGGCGCACCCATCCTGTCCAAGACCAAGGTACGCCCTCCTGGACTCTGCAGTGGGCCGATGGTGCTAGCGCCTCTCTCTCTCTCTCTCTCTCCCGCCCGCTACAGAACGGCCTATCCCCGCTGCACATGGCCACGCAGGGCGACCACCTCAACTGCGTCACACTGCTGCTGCACCACGAGGCGCCCGTGGACGACGTGACCAACGACTACCTGACGGCGCTGCACGTGGCCGCCCACTGCGGGCACTACAAGGTGGCCAAAGTCATCGTGGACAAGAAGGCCAACCCCAACGCCAAGGCCCTGGTGAGGACGTCTCCCGCTTCCTTCCTGCTTCACTTCACTCTCACGCTTTGTTGTCATGACTGTCAGAGTTAACTGTTGTTGACGAACCCCAAGATGCAGAGACGGAGGCAGGCACAGTATATGAAAACATGATTTAATTAAACCTAAACAAGAACAAACAAAAAGCACGCACGTGGGCGGAATAACAAACTAAGGGAGCTAGCACTAGAAGGTAGAAAACAAAAAGGAACTTTAGCATGGAAGCTTTCACAGTATCCTGTTAGATCCGCTCGACATCCATTGCTTTCTTCCTCTCTAAGGTTCTCATAGTCATCATTGTCACCGACGTCCCACTGGGTCATTATTGTCACCAATGTCCCACTGGGTGTGAGTTTTCCTTGCCCTTATGTGGGCCTACCGAGGATGTCGTGGTGGTTTGTGCAGCCCTTTGAGACACTAGTGATTTAGGGCTATATAAGTAAACATTGATTGATTGATTGAAGCTAGTGGATAGCAAACAAAAAAACTGGAAATAACTAATGGCTAACAAGAACAGCTTACCGCTACGATGACCAGGACAAAATGTAGCACGACAGGTACTAGCTGTAACAAAACGACATGACAGGTAGCACAACAAGAGTGACATGTGGCAACGACAATACAAATGACAATACAATGATCCAGCCACTGACACAAGACAAAGCAGGTACAAATAGGTGCGGGCTGATTGGCAACAGGTGTGGCCAGATGCCAATCAGCCGCAGCTGAGGAGGAACACAGCACTCAGGGAACAAGACAGAAAGCTGACAAAATAAGAGCACTAGACAGGAACTAAGGACAGGAAATACTAAACACAGAGGAAACAGACAAATGCAGAGGAAAAAACTTAAACATAGACCTTTTTTTTTTTTTTTCAATATTGTTTTGAACATGGCTGTGCAGCACTTTGGAAACATTATTGTTGTTTAAATGTGCTATATAAATAAAGTGGATTGGATTGGATTAGACAAACTGTCAGGGGAAAGCCTGACAATGACGACACAAACACTACAACCCGCTCAACCTCACTTCCCGTCATTTCTAGTCGGCCCTACAGGAAGTCAGGTCGGCCATACAGAAAGTCAAGTCGGCCGTACAGGAAGAGTTATTATTAGAGTAGTAACAAAATATTTAACTTAAGTCATTAAGAAGAACGCCTTGGGATCCCCCGGGAAGAGCTAGATGAAGTTGTTGCGGAGAGGGAACTCAGGGTTTCCCTGCTTAGGCTGTTGCCCCCGCGACCCGACCTCGAATAAGTGGAAGAAGATGGATGGATGGATGGACGTTAAGAAAAAGACTTGACTGCCGCAATATCTAATCTGGTGAAGAACATCAACTGCAATTTATATTCTGTTGCTGCCATTTATCTTTTATAATCAACATTTATGACCTCCAGACCGCTTAAGTCAAGGTCACACAAGTTGAATGGTAGGTCAAAGGTCAATATAGTTCTAGAAGTGAATAAAAGGTAAAAGAGGGAGGTAAGTAGGTAAATACATGGTAATGTGAGGTCAATTAAAGGTGAAATGTTACAAAGGGTAAAAGATGGTTTAAAAAAAAGTAAATAGAAGGTAAAACAGTTTGAATAAAAGGTCAAATAAGGTAAATTAAAGGTAAAGTAAATGAAAAGTAAAAGACAGAATATATAAGGTTAAATAGAAGGTAAATAAAAGGTCAAATAAATAAAATACAATGTAAATAAAAGGTAAAAGAAAGTAAAGTAAGTTAAATAAATTGCAAAATAACTTTAAATAAAGCTAAAATAAGTTATATAGAAAGTAAAATAAGTTAAACAGATGGTAAATAAAAGGTCAAATAAATTAAATGCAATGTAAATAAAAGGTAAAGTAAGTTTAATAAATTGTAAAATGGGTTAAAAATAAAGCTAAAATAAGTTATAAAGAAAATAAAACAAGTTAAATTGAAGGTAAATAAAATGTAAAATAAATTAAATACAATGTAAATAAAAGGTAAAAAGGTAAAGTAGGTCATATAAATTTCTAAATAATTTTAAATAAAGCCAAAATAAGTTATATAGAAGGTAAAATACGTTAAATAGAAAGTAAATAGAAGGTAAAATAAGTTAAATACAGTGTAAAAGAAGGTAAAGTAGGTTAAATAATTTGTAAAATTACTTTAAATAAAGCCAAAATAAGTTATATAGAAGGTAAAATAAGTTAAATCGAAGGTAAATAAAAGGGGAAAATAAATTAAATACAATGTAATTAAAAGGTAAAAGAAGGTAAAGTAGGTTAAATAATTTGTAAAATAACTTTAAATAAAGCTAAAATAAGTTATATAGAAGGTAAAAAAAAAGTTAAATAGAAGATAAATAAAAGGTAGAATAAGTTAAACACAATGTAAATAAAATGTAAAAGAAGGTTATGTAAGTTAAATAAATTGTAAAATAGTTTTAAATAAAGCTAAAATAATTTATATAGAAAGTAAAACAAGTTAAATTGATGGTACATAAAAGGTAAAATATGTTTAATAGAAGGTAAATAAAAGTTAAAAAATAAGTTAAGTACAACGTAAATAAAAGGTAAAAGAAGGTAAAGTAAGTTAAATAAATTGTAAAATAACTTTAAATAAAGCCAAAATAAGTTATATAGAAGGTAAAATAAGTTAAATAGAGGGTAAATTAAGGGAAAATAAATTAAATACAATTTAATTAAAAGGTAAAAGAAGGTAAAGTAGGTTAAATTATTTGTAAAATAACTTTAAATAAAGCTAAAATAAGTTATATAGAAGGTAAAAAAAACTTAAACAGAAGATAAATAAAAGGTAAAATAAGTTAAATACAATGTAAATAAAAGGTAAAAGAAAGTTAAATAAGACAAATAAATTGTAAAATAGGTTTAAATAAAGCTAAAGTAAGTTATATAGAAAGTAAAACAAGTTAAATTGATGGTACATAAAAGGCAAAATATGTTTAATAGAAGGTAAATAAAAGTAAAAAAAATAAGTTAAATACAACGTAAATAAAAGGTAAAAGAAGGTAAAGTAAGTTAAATAAATTGTAAAATAACTTCAAATAAAGCTAAAATAAGTTATATGTAAAGTAAAATATGTTTAATAGAAGGTATATAAAAGGTAAAATATGTTAAATAAAAGGTAAATAAAAGGAGAAAAGTGTAAGAAGGTGGAGTTTGGTGCAACTTGCTGCGAGGGTTGTTTTCCTGGAATGCAAAGGAACTGGACCGGACATAGCTTGAAAATAAATACATGGTTTTAAATTGAACTCAAAAGTTACAAACAAAAGGCGCTGACAGTGGAGGCACAAAACTTGATGCAGGCAACAAAACTAACACAAAGGCAGAACTATGAACATGAAACAAAAACACTTGCGGGGACCAGAACTATGGCATGGACCCAATGAACACAAGAGATCCAACATGGGCAAGAGCAACAGATCAATGATGTCTTTAGAGTAATGTTGCTAGGTCCACTACCTGGCAACTACAGGCTTAAATAATAGTGACATGATTAACAACAGGTACGTCAGTTCAAACAAATGAGGCAGGTGAAACTGATAGTTGTCATGGAAACTTAAACAAAAACAGGAACTAATGGAGTCAAAAACAGAACAGAACTAAACAGAATCCAGGTAAAATGAGTTAAATAGAAGTCAAATAAAAGGTAAACAAAGTTAATCATCAGTTAATAGTTAAGTAAATAAGTTATACAGGAATATAAAACACTGTACTTTAAAGGCCTACTGAAAGCCACTACTAGCGACCACGCAGTCTGATAGTTTATATATCAATGATGAAATATTAACATTGCAACACATGACAACACGGCCGCTTTACTTTACTAAATTGCAATTTTAAATTTTCCGCGATGAATCCTGTTGAAAACGTGGCGGTATGATGACGCTCATGATGACATGTATGATGACATGTATGATGACGCTCATGATGACATGTATGATGACGCTCATGATGACATGTATGATGACACTTATGATGACATGTATGATGACACTTATGATGACATGTATGATGACACTTATGATGACATGTATGATGACACTTATGATGACATGTATGATGACACTTATGATGACATGTATGATGACTCTTATGATGACATGTATGATGACACGTATGATGACATGTATGATGACACTTATGATGACATGTATGATGACACTTATGATGACATGTATGATGACTCTTATGATGACATGTATGATGACACGTATGATGACTCTTATGATGACATGTATGATGACACGTATGATGACATGTATGATGACACTTATTATGACATGTATGATGACGCTCATGATGACATGTATGATGACACGTATGATGACATGTATGATGACACTTATGATGACATGTATGATGGCTCTTATGATGACATGTATGATGACACGTATGATGACTCTTATGATGACATGTATGATGACACTTATGATGACATGTATGATGACACGTATGATGACATGTATGATGACACTTATGATGACATGTATGATGACGCTCATGATGACATGTATGATGACTCTTATGATGACATGTATGATGACATGTATGATGACTCTTATGATGACATGTATGATGACACTTATGATGACATGTATGATGACTCTTATGATGACATGTATGATGACATGTATGATGACTCTTATGATGACATGTATGATGACATGTATGATGACTCTTATGATGACATGTATGATGACACTTATGATGACATGTATGATGACTCTTATGATGACATGTATGATGACACTTATGATGACATGTATGATGACTCTTATGATGACATGTATGATGACATGTATGATGACTCTTATGATGACATGTATGATGACACTTATGATGACATGTATGATGACTCTTATGATGACATGTATGATGACACTTATGATGACATGTATGATGGCTCTTATGATGACATGTATGATGACACTTATGATGACATGTATGATGGCTCTTATGATGACGTGTATGATGACACGTATGATGACTCTTATGATGACATGTATGATGACACGTATGATGACATGTATGATGACACTTATGATGACATGTATGATGACTCTTATGATGACATGTATGATGACACTTATGATGACATGTATGATGGCTCTTATGATGACATGTATGATGACACGTATGATGACTCTTATGATGACATGTATGATGACACTTATGATGACATGTATGATGGCTCTTATGATGACATGTATGATGACTCTTATGATGACATGTATGATGACTCTTATGATATGTATGATGACACGTATGATGACTCTTATGATGACATGTATGATGACACTTATGATGACATGTATGATGACTCTTATGATATGTATGATGACACGTATGATGACTCTTATGATGACATGTATGATGACACGTATGATGACACGTATGATGACGCGTATGATGACATGTATGATGACGCTTATGATGACGCGTGTTTGTGACGTCACCGGTTGTAGCGGACATTTTTTTCCAGCCCGATCCAAGCTATAAGTAGTCTGCTTTAATCGCATAATTCCACAGTATTCTGGACATCTGTGTAGCTGAATCTTTTGCAATTTGTTCAATTAATAATGGAGACGTCAAAGAAGAAAGATGTAGGTGGGAAGCTTTAGCCTTTAGCAACACAAACATAGGCGCCGGTGTTTCCTTGTTTACATTCCCGAAGGTGAAGCTTTACTATGGAACAGAGCGGTCAAGCGAACATGGTTCTCTACCACATGTCAACCGGCAGGTTTCGGTGAGAAAATTGTGGCAATAAGTCGGCTCTTACCGTAGACATGAGCGGAGCTTGCGTCCTCCTGCAGCTGCGTGGCTTCCCTCAGAGACACTGGTGGCCACATGCCTCCGACTTTCAGGTACCATATCATCTCACAAAAACACTAGTAACACAATAGGCAGATAAAGGATTTTCCTGAATTATCCTAGTAAATGTGTCTAATAACATCTGAATCGCTCCACCAGCCTGTCTTTTTTTTTCTTTTTCTTTTTTTCTAGTCCATCACTCTCACTTTCCTCATTCACGAATCTTTCATCCTCGCTCAAATTAATGGGGAAATTGTCGCTTTCTCGGTCCGAATCGCTCTCGCTGCTGGTGGCCATGATTGTAAACAATGTTCAGATGTGAGGAGCTCCACAACCCGTGACGTCACGCGCACATCGTCTGCTACTTCCGGTACAGGCAAGGCTTTTTTATTAGCCACCAAAAGTTGCCAACTTTATCCTCGATGTTCTCTACTAGATCCTTTCAGCAAAAATATGGCAATATGGCGAAATGATGAAGTATGACACATAGAATGGACCTGCTATCCCCGTTTTTAGTAGGCCTTTAATCAAGTCATTATTTGGTGTTCCAAAGTTTGTGAACATATAAAAGCTGCCATCTAGTGTGGAGTTAGTAACACTACATGATAATAATGTGATCATAAATATATACTGTAATTGCTGCCATCTAGTGGCAGCACACACAAAAGTACCAAATATTGGTACTGTATCGGTTCAAATGTGAACAGCACCATGTCAGAAAAGTAGTTCCTCTGTGTTATCTCTTGGAGTAACAATGACGCTATAGCTAAGTTACTTTGTGAATGGAGTGTTAGCTGCATTGTGAGCCGCCTCCTACTAGCAGTTTTTTCCTGTTTAGAAGGACAAGGAAGAGGCGTGCTCTTGTCTCACGTGGGCATGATTCCAAAATAAAAGTCCGCTTTAAGCAGAGAGGAAGTGTCCCACAGGTTGGTGCGTGGGTGTGGCCGCACAGAGTCTGAAGACATGAAGTCACCAAAGTCCCAGGAGAGAACTGCATTCTTTCCAGGCCTGCTGGCGGGGGAGGGGAGGGGAGGGGAGAGGGTTTTTCCAGGCAGACGTGTCCCGCCTCACTTTTTCTGTCCTCTTGCAGAATGGTTTCACTCCGCTGCACATCGCCTGCAAGAAGAACCGAGTCAAGGTGATGGAGCTCCTCCTCAAGCATGGAGCCTCCATCCAGGCCGTCACTGAGGTGCGTCTCCACCCACACCACACCTGCTCCCTGGACTGTAGTCTGCCTGTCTGCTCCCTGGACTATAGTCTTCTTGTTTGCTCCTTGGACTATAGTCTTGCTGTCTGGTCCTTGGACTATGGTCTTGCTGTTTGGTCCTTGGACTAATTTATTACTGTCTGGTCTTTGGACTAAAGTCTTGCCGTGTGCTTGCTTTACTTCATAGAACATCACCTGCACACAGTAGGCTGGCCATTTGCTGCACGAAGCTCATTTTTTAACACATATTTTGGTACTTGATGCATGCTAACATTATCATGGTAGCATTTTAAACAAATGTTTCAGCTACACACCTCACAGTAATATATTTTGGTACTTGACATATGTCACAGTTAACATTTTAGCATGCTATCATTCGCACGGTTGCTTTTTTTAGCAATTTGTTCAGGTATACACCTGTGTTAAACCTTTTGTTACTTGACAAATTATGTCTGTTAGCATGCTAATATTAGTATGCTAGTTTTTTTGTTGTTGTTAATTTTGTAGGTATTCCCCTCAGTCAGATTTTGGTATTTGACACACACTAACGTTAGCATGCTAGCATTTTGAGCACGTCCGTGCAGATACATTTTCGTACTACAGATAGCATGCTAATGTTAGCATGCTAGCTTTTTCAGCTAGTCTTGCTGTTATACGCCTCATCGCCGAATGTTTTCTTACTTGACAGATGATACCTGTTAGCATGCTAGCGTAAGAATGATAGCTTTTTCAAAGCTAGTTTTGTGTGTGTTCACTTCAGTCACATTTTGGTATTTGTTGCACGTTAGCATGCTAGCATTTTGAGCACGTCCGTGCAGGTACACATCTCAGAGTGATACATTTTCATACTTGACGCGTTTTACAGATAGCATGCTAATGTTAGCATGCTAACTTTCTCAGCTAGTCTTGCAGTTATACGCCTCATCGATTGCTTTTTTAAAGCTAGTTTTTTTTTTGTTCACTTCAGTCCTACTTTGGTACTTGTTGCACGTTAGCATGCTAGCATTTTAAGCAAATTTTTCTGGTACATGCCGCAAATAAATAATTTTGGTGCTTGAAGCATGTTACAGTTCGCATTTTAACATGCTAGCTTTCTTTTTTTAGCTAATTTAGCAGGTATATACCTCAGGGTCCTTTATTTAGGCAATTCACGAATGCTATGGTGAGCATATAAGCATAATACTGTCAACATGCTAGCATTTAAAGCAAATTTTCATATATATATATATATATATATATATATATATATATATATATATATATATATATATATATATATAAGCTATTGTGAGTTTATAAGCATGCTCTTTTTTTTAGCTAATATTTTTGTTACTGGAAGCTATCTGGCCTGTTAGCATTTTTGTTTGGCTTTGGACCTTCGGCATTCACCTGCAGTTTGTACCGAAATTGCATTTTTTAGTTGTTTGGTCAAATAAGTGCTACATTGTACTGGTTTTGGAGGTGTTGAAATGGCCAAGTGAAATCGCTAATGCTAATAGCAGCTTGTCTATGGAAAACCCAGTGTAAGTTAGCATGAAGCTAGCAGCAGAGTGGAGCCTTACTTGCAACATGACTAGGGAGAGTCCACACAACATGACTTGGGGGAGTCCACACAACATGACTTGGGGGAGTCCACACAACATGACTTGGGAGAGTCCACACAACATGACTTGGGAGAGTCCACACAACATGACTTGGGGGAGTCCACACAACATGACCTGAGGGAGTCCACACAACACGACTTGGGGGAGTCCACACAACATGACTTTGGGGAGTCCACACAACATGACTTGGGGGAGTCCACGCAACATGACTTGAGGGAGTCCACACAACATGACTTGGGGGAGTCCACACAACATGACTTGGGGGAGTCCACACAACATGACTT
Organism: Nerophis ophidion; assembly: GCF_033978795.1. Lineage (NCBI taxonomy): Eukaryota > Metazoa > Chordata > Actinopteri > Syngnathiformes > Syngnathidae > Nerophis > Nerophis ophidion. The sequence continues at coordinate 8,629,244 of NC_084618.1, read as the reverse complement.
GGGCGAGTCCACACAACATGACTTGGGAGAGTCCACACAACATGACTTGAGGGAGTCTACACAACATGACTTGGGAGAGTCCACACAACATGACTTGGGGGAGTCCACACAACATGACTTGGGGGAGTCCACACAACATGACTTGGGAGAGTCCACACAACATGACTTGGGAGAGTCCACACAACATGACTTGGGGGAGTCCACACAACATGACTTGGGGGAGTCCACACAACATGACTTGGGAGAGTCCACACAACATGACTTGGGGGAGTCCACACAACATGACTTGGGAGAGTCCACACAACATGACTTGGGGGAGTCCACACAACATGACTTGGGAGAGTCCACACAAC
>NC_084618.1:8581391-8626391 GCF_033978795.1 Nerophis ophidion | reverse complement strand
AGGACGAGCAGACGCCGCTGCACATCGCCAGTCGTCTTGGCAAACAGGACATCGTCCAGCTGTTGGTGACCAAAGGGGCGTGTCCTGATACCACCACCAGTTCCGGCTACACCCCCCTGCACCTGGCCGCCCGGGAGGGGCACCGGGAGGTGGCGGCCACGCTGCTGGACCACGGAGCCAACCTGGGCATCACCACCAAGGTCAGTCATGCACACTCACCATCGTCCACGGTGTCCATACCAAGTCCAGACCTCATGCAAAATTTGCTTCAAAAACAGACAAACTACATATTAATGTTAGCATGTTAGCAGTTAGCAAGTGTTACGTATAAAGTTACATGAGTCTGCATTCTAAGGCAAAAAAGTGAGCATGGTAATGTTAGCACGTTAGCATTCAAACAGTTAGCATGTTTCAAGTACCAAGTTATATGACTTTGAAATTAACACCTGCAAAATTTGCTAAAAAAACAAAGCTAGTGTTGAGTATTAAACTCTGCGACTGTTTTTTGGGGGATATTGACCACGTTGGGGTTCTGGTCAGAGAACACCCGGTCATCTTTTGGACTCTTCCAACTTTAATGGTGCATATCGGGTTACATTAGGTGCAGTCAGTATCTGTAAACCACAAACAAACACACATCAACATTCATCTAAACAACAATATACTTATATATTATGCCTATAGATATGTTCCAAGTAAAGTACTAGAGACATAATATATTGCATTTTCAACAATGGCATGTGAGCTAGCCTCATTAGCAGCAGCAATGCTATCCTAAACAGGGAAAAGATGTTAGCTCGTAGCATTCTGACAACACAGCACTAATAATATTAATAAAACACCAGTAAATGTTACACAAACACAGTGATGTCTATTAATAAACTAAATGAGTCTTGTATAATAATTAACATACTCACAAGGTCAAGGACTAGAGCATGGATGAAACATAGCAGAGAAACAAGTCAGCACACATTAAAACCCGTCAAACAGGAAGCGGAAGTGACACTGTTAAGAAATGCTTCAAAATAAAGTATTTTAGACATAAATAACATGGAGGATTCGTAACAGCTAGCATTCTACAGTTAGCTTGTTAACAGTTAGCAAGTGTCACGGAATAAGTTATGACTCTGAGGTGTACGGCTTAAAAATGGATTAAAAATCCCAGCATGCTGACAGTTAGCATTTGTCACGGACCAAGTTGTACGAGTCCGAGGCATATGCATGCAAAATTTGCTAAAAAAAAAAAAACAAAGTTAGCATTCCACGGTTGGCATGTTAACAGTTAGCAAGTGTTATGTATAAAGTTAGATGAGTCTGTGCTGTAAGGCTGAAAAATTAGCAGTAGAAGTGTTAATGTTAGCATGTTAGTGTGCTAAAAGTGGAACAAAAACCCCACAAAAATATGTCTCTAAATATTTTTTAGCCTTTTATTAGTCTGTTTCATTACAAATTACACTTGCTGTTTAAAAAAGCGAGCATGCTAATGTTAGCACATTAGTGTACTAATTGTGGAAAAAATTCCACAAAAAAATTGTCCTTAAATATGTTTTAGCCTTTTTATTAGCCTGTTTCGTTACAGATGACACTTGCTGTTTAAAAAAGGGAGCTTGCGAATAATAGCACGTTAGCGTGCTAAAAGTGGAAAAAAAACACAAAAATGTGTTTAAATATGTTTTAACCTTTTTATTTAATTGTTTCATTACGATGGCACTTGCTGTTTAAGAATTGATCATGCTAGTGTTAGCAGGTTAGTGTGCTAAAAGTGGGAAGAAAAAAAAACACGAAATTGTGTCTCTAAATATGTTTTAGCCTTTTTATTACAGATGACACTTGTCATTTAAAAAGGTGAGCACGCTAATGTTAGCATGTTAGCATGCTAAAAGTGGAAAAAAACTGTCTTCAAATATGTTTTAGCCTTTTTATTAGCCTGTTTCATTACAGATGACACCTGTTATTTAAAAAGGTGAGCATGCTAATGTTAGCATGTTAGCGTGCTAAAAGTGGGAAAAAAAACTGTCTTCAAATATGTTTTAGCCTTTTTATTAGCCTGTTTCATTACAGATGACACTTGTTATTTAAAAAGGTGAGCATGCTAATGTTAGCATGTTAGTGAGCTAAAAGTGGGGAAAAAAAGTGTCTTTAAATATGTTTTAGCCTTTTTAATAGCCAGTTTCATTACAGATGACACTTGTTATTTAAAAAGGTGAGCATGCTAATGTTAGCATGTTAGTGTGCTAAAAGTGGGGAAAAAAAGTGTCTTTAAATATGTTTTAGCCTTTTTATTAGCCTGTTTCATTACAGATGACACTTGTTATTTAAAAAGGTGAGCATGCTAATGTTAGCATGTAAGTGTGCTAAAAGTGGGGAAAAAAAGTGTCTTTAAATATGTTTTAGCCTTTTTATTAGCCAGTTTCATTACAGATGACACTTGCTGTCTAAAAAAGTGAGCTTGCGAATGTTAGCATGTTAGTGTGCTAAAAGTGGAACAAAAACCCCACAAAAATATGTCTCTAAATATGTTTTAGCCTTTTTATTAGCCTGTTTCGTTACAGATGACACTTGCTGTTTAAAAAAGGGAGCTTGCGAATAATAGCACGTTAGCGTGCTAAAAGTGGAAAAAAAACACAAAAATGTGTTTAAATATGTTTTAACCTTTTTATTTAACTGTTTCATTACGATGGCACTTGCTGTTTAAGAATTGATCATGCTAGTGTTAGCAGGTTAGTGTGCTAAAAGTGGGAAGAAAAAAAAACACGAAATTGTGTCTCTAAATATGTTTTAGCCTTTTTATTACAGATGACACTTGTCATTTAAAAAGGTGAGCACGCTAATGTTAGCATGTTAGCATGCTAAAAGTGGAAAAAAAACCTGTCTTCAAATATGTTTTAGCCTTTTTATTAGCCTGTTTCATTACAGATGACACTTGTTATTTAAAAAGGTGAGCATGCTAATGTTAGCATGTTAGCGTGCTAAAAGTGGAAAAAAAAAGTGTCTTTAAATATGTTTTAGCCTTTTTATTAGCCTGTTTCATTACAGATGACACGTTATTTAAAAAGGTGAGCATGCTAATGTTAGCATGTTAGTGTGCTAAAAGTGGGGGGAAAAAGTGTCTTTAAATATGTTTTAGCCTTTTTATTAGCCAGTTTCATTACAGATGACACTTGTTATTTAAAAAGGTGAGCATGCTAATGTTAGCATGTTAGTGTGCTAAAAGTGAAAAAAAAACCACAAAGATGTTAGCCTTTTTCATTCCAGATGACACGTTGACGTCACATGACCACCACCACACACACACACACACACACACACACACACACACACACACACACACACACACACACACACACACACACAGAGACACACACAGTGTTTATAAGTCAGCAGATGGACATGATGAGTGTGTTTTGCAGAAGGGCTTCACTCCTCTTCACGTGGCAGCAAAGTACGGCAAGTTGGACGTGGCCAACCTTCTCCTGCAGAAGAACGCTGCGCCGGACGCCGCCGGGAAGGTAACGTGTCGTCCTGCGTGTGTGTGTGTGTGTGTGTGTGTCCTGACAGTGTTTTGTGCGCAGAGCGGCCTGACTCCCCTGCACGTGGCGGCGCACTACGACAACCAGAAGGTGGCGCTGTTGCTGCTGAAGCAGGGGGCGTCGCCACACGCTGCCGCCAAGGTAGGAAATGTCATGTGACTTTCACACCTCGGCTGTCTTTTTTTCCTGGCATTCATTCGTGCCACCTGGGGGGGGGGGGGGGGGGGGGGCAGTGAAGCAAACATAAGAAACATTGTAAAAGTCAATAATTGGTTCCAGCCTGGACCAAAGTAAACATAACAAGGAGGTGATGGGTCAACTTTTTATAGATTAAAAAGTCGAAATAACAACGACAAGCTGAACTGTCTTGTATGCACTGCTTCCCCAACGCACACACACACACACACACACACACACACACACACACGCAAAAGTCCCTTTGGTGCACTTTTTAAAGATCAGAAATCACAAAAATCCTTGAATTATTGTTATTCATTTAATTATCTAGAATTATTATTTAATTAGCTTTAGTTAATAATTAATGATGTAAGTAACCATATGTATTATGTATTAGTTAATTAATCATAATAATAATTATTATTACTTATTCAATCATTTAATTACAAAATTATAATTTGATTAATTTTAATCAATATGTAATTATTATTTAAGTATATGTAAAATGTATTATTCAATTAATTAAAATGAATAATATTGATTATAATTACTTAACTGATAATTAATTATCTATAATTATCATTTAATTATGTTTAATGAATATTTATTTATTTAACAATATGTATTATTAATTATTCAATTAATTATAATTAATAATAGTATTTTTATTAATGAATTAATAATTTAATTAACTAGAATAATTGAATTAGTTTTAATAAATATTTAATTATTTATTATGTGAGTGTCTGTCTGTGTTAGTTATGATTTGATTGATTATAATGAATAATATTTAATATTTAATTTGGCTGCCAAAAATAAACTATTAAAAAATTCAAATAATTTTACATTTTATGAACACGGGCAAAGGAGCAGCTGACAAATATATTTACAAACACAAAGTTGTTAAGTCCTTTAAGTGATTTTTATGAGCCTATTTCCTCACATGATGATGTCACAAAGACACGATGATGTCACAAAGACATGATGATGTCACACTGACAGACATGATGATGTCATAAAGACATGATGTCACACCGACAGAAATGATGATGTCACACTGACAGACATGACGATGTCACAAAGACATGATGATGTCACACTGACAGTCATGATGATGTCACACTGGCAAAGACATGATGATGTCACACTGACAGACATGATGATGTCACACTGACAAAGACATGATGATGTCACACTGACAGACATGACGATGTCACAAAGACATGATGATGTCACACTGACAGTCATGATGATGTCACACTGACAGACATGATGTCATACTGACAAAGACATGATGATGTCACAGAGACATGATGATGTCACACGGAGGGCTGGTCCGAAAAAGGCATGATTTTGCGGAGCAGTCAGTTGCCATGACGATGACAATGTTCCTTGAATGCGAGCAGTGGCGGCCATGTTTGTTTGTGCAGAACGGCTACACGCCGCTGCACATCGCCTCCAAGAAGAACCAGATGGAGATCGCCACCACGCTGCTGGAGTACGGCGCCACCAGCAACAGTGTGACGCGGCAGGGCATCACGCCGCTGCACCTGGCCGCCCAGGAGGGTCACGTGGACCTGGTCACGCTGCTGCTGGCGCGCGACGCCGCCGTCAACGCCGCCAACAAGGTCTGGCCCCACCCACCCACACGCCTTCATCCACTCATGGACACACCCACCCACACGCCTTCATCCACTCATGGCCACACCCACACGCCTTCATCCACTCATGGCCACACCCACCCACACGCCTTCATCCACTCATGGACACACCCACCCACACGCCTTCATCCACTCATGGCCACACCCACCCACACGGCTTCATCCACTCATGGCCACACCCACCCACACGCCTTCATCCACTCATGGACACACCCACCCACAAGCCTTCATCCACTCATGGCCACACCCACCCACACACCTTCATCCACTCATAGCCACACCCACCCACACGCCTTCATCCACTCATGGACACACCCACCCACACGCCTTCATCCACTCATGGCCACACCCACCCACACGGCTTCATCCACTAATGGCCACACCCACCCACACACCTTCCTCCACTCATGGCCACACCCACCCACACACCTTCATCCACTCATGGCCACACCCACCCACACACCTTCATCCACTCATGGCCACACCCACACACACGCCTTCATCCGCTCCTGGCGGCGTGAAGCAATCATCATGTTGTTGTTTTCCTTCAGCACGGCCTGACGCCGCTCCACCTGGCAGCCCAGGAGGACAAGGTCAACGTGGCCCAAGTCCTGATCAACCACGGAGCCACATCCGACCCCGAGACCAAGGTGAGCTCCCAGACGCCGGCGAGTCTGCACTTTCTCACCACCTGCCTTTGTCCTTTGTGCGCCGCCAGCTGGGCTACACCCCCCTGCATGTGGCCTGTCACTATGGCAACGTGAAGATGGTCAACTTCCTGCTGAAAAACCAGGCCAAGGTCGACCCAAAGACCAAGGTGCGTACACATCACAGGCTTGCTCCGATACATGGGTGGATACCGATATCATGCAGACTTGTCTTATTCTGTGGGCCCGAATGTTAGAAAACATTGACTGCATCAACAACTGTCCATCTTGCTGTCTTTAAGTTGAAGTGGAGTGCTCATCCATGCAGACACGTTTGTTACTAGATACTTTCTAATACGCCTGGAAGACTTCCTGTGTGATATACAACTTTAATGTTTGTTGTTTGTGTTGACATTAGCTTGCGCGACGTTGTGTGCTTAGCTGTTGAGTAGCTGCTGACTGGAGTTAACTCATCATTCATGACAATAAATAAGATGGCGTTCCCAGGCCATCTTATTTACATCTTGTTTACATATTGTTTACATCTCAAGGACGTCCTTCATCGCAGATTTTAGTCAATGTAATCCCATACTGTTTGGTTTCGTTACCGACTATGGGAGTGATATCAATGATATCATCCATCATGTTGTTGTTGTCGCACAGAACGGCTACACACCTCTCCACCAGGCTGCTCAGCAAGGACACACACACATCATCAACCTGCTGCTGCATCACGGGGCCTCACCCAACCAACTCACCACGGTCAGCACACACACACGCACACATGCACACACACACACACACACATGCACACATGCACACACACACACACACATGCACACACATGCACGCACACACACATGCACACACACACGCACACATGCACACACACACACACACACACACGCACGCACACACAAACACACACACACACACGCACACACACACACACACACACATTGATTTACTCCAGTTTTTTTATCCCAAAAGATGCACTTGAGGTCACTTTAAATCCCCTGACATGTTTTCTAGGTCAAATAGTTGAATAAAAAGTGTATAAAATGTTGATAGTTGAATAAAAAGTGTATAAAATGTGGATAGTTGAATGAAAAGTCTATAAAATGTGGATAGTTGAATAAAAGTCTATAAAACATTGATAGTTGAATAAAAAGTGTATAAAATGTGGATAGTTGAATAAAAAGTCTATAAAATGTGGATAGTTGAATAAAAGTCTATAAAATATTGATAGTTGAATAAAAAGTGTATAAAATGTGGATAGTTGAATAAAAAGTCTATAAAATGTAGATAGTTCAGTAAAAAGTCTATAAAATGTTGATAGTTGAATAAAAAGTGTATAAAATATTGATAATTGAATAAAAAGTGTATAAAATGTGGATAGTTGAATGAAAAGTCTATAAAATATTGATTGTTGAATAAAAAAGTTTATAAAATGTGGATAGTTGAATAAAAGTCTATAAAATGTTGATAGTTGAATAAAAAGTGTAAAAATGTGGATAGTTAAAAAAAAGAGTATAAAATGTGGATAGTTGAATAAAAAGTCTATCAATTGTTGATAGTTGAATAAAAAGTCTATAAAATGTTGATAGTTGAATAAAAAGTGCATAAAATGTTGATAGTTGAATAAAAAGTCTATCAAATGTGGATAGTTAAATAAAAAGTGTATAAAATGTTAATAGTTGAATAAAAAGTGTATAAAATGTGTATAGTTGAATAAAAAGTGTATAAAATGTGGATAGTTGAATAAAAAGTCTATAAAATGTTAATAGTTGAATAAAAAGTGTATAAAATGTTGATAATTGAATAAAAAGTCTATCAAATGTTAATCGTTGAATAAAAAGTGTATTAAATGTTGATAGTTGAATAAAAAGTACATAAAATGCTGATAGTTGAATAAAAAGTCTATCAAATGTGGATAGTTAAATAAAAAGTGTATAAAATGTTAATAGTTGAATAAAAAGTGTATAAAATGTGTATAGTTGAATAAAAAGTGTATAAAATGTGGATAGTTGAATAAAAAGTCTATAAAATGTTGATAGTTGAATAAAAAGTGCATAAAATGTTGATAGTTGAATAAAAAGTGTATAAAATGTGGATAGTTGAATAAAAAGTCTATAAAATGTGGATAGTTAAATAAAAAATCTATAAAATGTTAATAATTGAATAAAAAGTGTATAAAATGTGGATAGTTGAATAAAAGTCTATAAAATGCGGATAGTTGAATAAAAAGTCTATAAAATGTGGATAGTTGAATAAAAAGTGTATAAAATATTGATAGTTGAATAAAAAGTGTATAAAATATTGATAGTTGAATAAAAAGTGTATAAAATATTGATAGTTGAATAAAAAGTGTATAAAATGTGGATAGTTGAATAAAAAGTGTATAAAATGTTGATAGTTGAATAAAAAGTGTATAAAATATTGATAGTTGAATAAAAAGTGTATAAAATGTGGATAGTTGAATAAAAAGTGTATAAAATGTTGATAGTTGAATAAAAAGTGCATAAAATGTTGATAGTTGAATAAAAAGTGTATAAAATGTGGATAGTTGAATAAAAAGTCTATAAAATGTGGATAGTTAAATAAAAAATCTATAAAATGTTAATAATTGAATAAAAAGTGTATAAAATGTGGATAGTTGAATAAAAGTCTATAAAATGCGGATAGTTGAATAAAAAGTCTATAAAATGTGGATAGTTGAATAAAAAGTGTATAAAATATTGATAGTTGAATAAAAAGTGTATAAAATATTGATAGTTGAATAAAAAGTGTATAAAATATTGATAGTTGAATAAAAAGTGTATAAAATGTGGATAGTTGAATAAAAAGTGTATAAAATGTTGATAGTTGAATAAAAAGTGTATAAAATGTGGATAGTTGAATAAAAAGTGTATAAAATGTTGATAGTTGAATAAAAAGTCTATAAACTATTGATAGTTGAATAAAAAGTCTATAAACTATTGATAGTTGAATAAAAAGTGTATAAAATGAGGATAATTGAATAAAAAGTGTATAAAATGTGGATGGTTGAATAAAAAGTGTGTAAAATGTTCCAGAACGGCAACAGTGCTCTGTCCATCGCCAGAAGACTGGGTTACATCTCAGTGGTGGACACACTCAAGGTAGTCACAGAGGAGACGCTGAACACTCTGGTAAGTCACACCTGCACACACTTTTGTTGTATTGCTGGATACACCATGCACACTTTGTTGTATTGTTAGGCCTGGCAATACATTCTAATCTTTGATTAATCACACTGACTGATCATTCATGACTAGAATTTGATTAGTCACACTGACTGATCATTCATGACTACAATTTGATTAGTCACACTGACTGGAGTTAACTCATCATTCATGACAATAGTTTGATTAGTCACACTGACTGGAGTTAACTCAGCATTCATGACAATAGTTTGATTAGTCACACTGACTTGAGTTAACTCATCATTCATTACAATAATTTGATTAGTCACACTGACTTGAGTTAACTCATCATTCATGACAATAATGAAGTTTTATCTTCATGTCTTAAAAAGTGTGGACATGTGACTACACTATTGGTTTGCTTGATGCAAATGTTTGTTTAGTAAACATTAAAGTTGTTTTTTCAAACATGGCAACACAAAAAGAAGACATGCTGACCACTTCTGACACTCTTTACAAAAAAATACTATAAAATAGATCATTTCTAACTATTTCATTTTCAGCTCAAATGTACTAACTTGTGCAGATGACCATTAAGAAACACTGACACAGTATCAATGCAGTGTCCATACAGTATCAATGCAGTGTCCATACAGTATCAATCCAGTGTCCATACAGTATCAATACAGTGTCCATACAGTATCAATACAGTGTCCATACAGTATCAATACAGTGTCCATACAGTATCAATGCAGCGTCCATACAGTATCAATGCAGTGTCCATACAGCTAGTGAGTGTGCCACACACTCTCTGAGGCCTCATTGTCCTATCATTAGTACACATTGTTGTATTTATGAAACATTAGTAATATATAATATATTACTTATTTTATATATTATTATTATAATATATATATATATATATATAATTATTATTATTTATTATTTTTTGAAACTGATTGAATTTATATTTTATCTTCGGTAAGCATAACAAAACAATTTAAATGTCAATAAATGTTTTGTACAAAACGTGCAGTAGTTGTGTCTCATCCACTCATCTTCCTGCTGGGAAATGTTCGAAGAATGTATTTGAGGGGAGAACAGCGCCCTCTGCCTGACTTTCAGCATAGTTGCAGCACACCTGCAGCTAGCGCCACCACACCTGCGTCCATTTGAGTGAGCACAGCAAATATGAAGGTGTGATGTTTGCAGACGGTGACGGAGAAACACAAGATGAATGTTCCGGAGACCATGAACGAGGTGTTGGACATGTCTGATGATGACGGTAACTTCCTCACTTTCACTTTCACTTTCACTACATGACCTGCTTTCTTCTACTCTCTACCTCACTTTGTATCACACATCTCTTCCACACTGACACAAATATCGAGACATTTAACATCACTTTTATGATGAAGTCAGCAGTGTTTCTCACCTTCTTTATCACTTCTGCCATGTCTGGTGGATTATTTTGCTGCAGTTGTGATCAATAAAGCCAAAAGTAGTGAGACTAAACCAACAAGACTTTTGTGTGAGCGGGAACAGCTCTCAAGGTCATTATCAGCAATCAATAACAGTATTGATCCGATATCAGCACCAATCATACCTGTATCATCTTGTGGCGGGGAAAGGTTGGATGACGTAAAAGGAGTCAAACAGCATGATGACAAACACTGACAGTCTGGAATTAACTTATGCTGTCTTTAAATCGAAGTGGAGTGGTTATTGTTTTGTTTTTTATTATTGTTTGTTACAAAATACTTTCTGATACGGAGACTTTGTATGTGTGAGTAATATGAAACCGGGATTATTTGATACTTGTTTATGTTGACACGTGATATTTGACACTGCAATATTGTTTTGGTGTTACCCATGTAGAGCTAGTGTGTGCTTAGCTGTTGTGTAGCTGCTATCTCCTAGTAGCTTATAGCCTAGCATGTTGAAGTATGACTTTAGTAAAATAGAAGACCTTCTGTGCTTATTGGAGGACATTTAGATGCTAACTTTGCACAAGTAAACAGGCTGCGGGACTGCTTGTATCGCACGTGATATCACACACAAGTAAACAGGCTGCGGGACTGCTTGTATCACACATGATATCACTTACAAGTAAACACGCTGCGGGACTGCTTGTGTCGCACATGATATCACGCACAAATAAACACGCTGCGGGACTGGCTGTATCGCACATGATACAACACACAAGTAAACACGCTGCGGGACTGCTTGTATCACACACAAGTGAAAATGTTGCAGGTCTCCTGGTATCGCACGTGATATCACACACAAGTAAACACACTGCAGGACTGCTTGTATTGCAGATGATATCACACACAAGTAAACACACAAGTCGACACTGCAGGACTGCTTGTATCGGAGATATTATCAGGAAGTTTAGACGCAATCGGATATAACTTGATACATGTTTTTTTGCTGATATCGGAACAATATCTGATATCAATTTGGGATGGGGAGCGTTCCAGGCAGACTTTTACCTTTTTTCATTCAAGCTAGCATAGCGGTTAGCATTGTGTGTCCATGCTAGTTGCACATTTGAAAACTTCTTTAACACAATCGCGCATCCATCCATAACGGTGATACATCTAAGGACCACCATGTGTGCCATGACCCCACCCCTAACCCCTAACTGTCTGTACATCATGCCCCCACCCCTAACCCCTAACTGTCTGTACATCATGCCCCCACCCCTAACCCCTAAGTGTGTGTAGCATCATGCTTTAACCCCTAAGTGTGTGTAGCATCATACTTTAACCCCTAAGTGTGTGTAGCATCATACTTTAACCCCTAAGTGTATGTACCATCATGCTTTAACCCCTAAGTGTGTGTAGCATCATGCTTTAACCCCTAAGTGTGTGTAGCATCATACTTTAACCCCTAAGTGTGTGTAGCGTCATACTTTAACCCCTAAGTGTGTGTAGCATCATACTTTAACCCCTAAGTGTGTGTAGCATCATACTTTAACCCCTAAGTGTGTGTAGCATCATACTTTAACCCCTAAGTGTGTGTAGCGTCATACTTTAACCCCTAAGTGTGTGTAGCATCATACTTTAACCCCTAAGTGTGTGTAGCATCATGCTTTAACCCCTAAAGTGTGTGTAGCATCATGCTTTAACCCCTAAGTGTGTGTAGCATCATGCTTTAACCCCTAAGTGTGTGTAGCATCATGCTTTAACCCCTAGGTGTGTGTAGCATCATGCTTTAACCCCTAAGTGTGTGTAGCATCATACTTTAACCCCTAAGTGTGTGTAGCATCATGCTTTAACCCCTAAAGTGTGTGTAGCATCATGCTTTAACCCCTAAGTGTGTGTAGCATCATGCTTTAACCCCTAAGTGTGTGTACCATCATGCTTTAACCCCTAAGTGTGTGCAGGTCCTTCAGTTCCTCTAACATCTTCCCTCCATCCCACTCACAGTCTGTAAAGTTGCTGAGGACTATTTGTCTGATGTGGATGAAGGTACTTGTCATCTTTTCATCCTTCTTCTCATTCACTTTCCTCTCTCCATCATTTCTCTCATGACCTCCTTTTCTCCTATTTGACCTTGAAAGCATCATGTTCTTCTCTATTTGACCTTCAACCTGTGCACAGACATCAGGGGTGTCCAAACTTTTACCCCTCAAATATCAAAGCATGAAGGGGCTATTTTGATAGTTTGATCATTTATTTATTTATTTATTTATATATATATATATATATATATATATATATATATATATATATATATATATATATATATATATAGCGTAGTAATTAGAGCCCTAAATAGATCAACAATATATAACAGATTTTTTTCTTGTACTTTGGATGTTTAAAAGTATAAATCAACTTCAGATCCATCTGTCAAATATAAGTTATTATTGTTGTTTTGTTTGTTTTTTATGCCCTTTTTGTTCAATATTTTGTAGTAGTTTTATATGGCAGAAACGAAAAATATGCAGTATTTCCCCCCAAAAAATTCCTTCCAAGTGTAATATTTGATGTGAAGTAATTAGAGCCCAAAATAAGACAACTATTGATGATATCAGTTTTTAATTCATTAATATATTTTGAGCAAGGAATGTTTAAAAAATATCCCACATGGCTCCAAAAGGATGTCACTCGTGAAAGTTTTAAACATAATTCATACATTATTTAATTGTTTCACTTTCAATGTTTAAATATTTACATCAAATTCAGATCTATTATAAGTTTGTATTTGTTTTTTGGTTTGTTTTATGCCCTTTTTATATAAAGAAGATGTTGATTTCATGGCAAAAAAAAAAAATATGCAATATTTTCCTCAACAAATGTTTCAAAGTGTGATATTTGATGTGAAGTCATGGCAGCTTCCAGCAGATCAATAATTCATAACAACATTATTAATTTTATTTTCAAGTAATGACAGTTAAAAAAATATTTATATATACATTTCTGTTTTTGTTTGTTTCCTTTATGCTTTTTCTATCTAAGAAAACTGCATTTTTTATGGCAGCAACATTTCCCCCAACAAAATATTACATGTGAATTAATTGGAGCCATAAATAAGTCAGCAATGATTTTGATTCATTATTATTTTTGAGCAATGACCGTTTTTCTAAAAGTTCTACTAATAATCTGAGGGATACAAAATATCATAAAATAAGTCAGACATTATTTCATATTTTTACTTTCTACACTTAAAGGCCTACTGAAACTCACTACTAGCAGTCTGATAGTTTATATATCAATGATGAAATATTAACATTGGAACACATGCTAGTATGTTAACTTACTAAATTGCAATTTTAAATTTCGTGCTGAATTATCCTGCTAAAACGTCGCAGTATGATGACACGTGCGCGTGACATCACGCATTGTAGAGGACATTATGTTCCAGCATCGTTCCCACCTATAAGTCGTCTGTTTTCATCGCATAGTTCCACAGTATTCTGGACAGCTGTGTTGCTGAATCTTTTGCAATTTGTTCAATGAATAATGGAGACGTCAAAGAAGAAAGCTGTAGGTGGGAAGCGGTGTATTGCGGCCACCTTTAGCAACACAAACACAGCCGGTGTTTCATTGTTTACATTCCCGAAAGATGACGGTCAAGCTTAAATATGGAACAGAGCGGTCAAGCGAACACGGTTGGATTGGACCACACACACAAAGTACAGTGTATTATGCAGCGATCATTTCGAAAGATTGTGTTTCGAAGAGGGTTCCTTGCGAAGGGCAGAGATGGGCATTGCCACCACCCGTGGTGCGGGGCCGACCTTCAGGTTGTACAGGTACAACAATATAATCTCACTAAAACATTAGTAACACAATAAGCAGATAAGGGATTTTCCAGAATTATCCTAGTAAATGTGTCTAATAACATCTGAATCTCTCCCACTGTATAGTCTTTTTTTTCTAGTCCTTCACTCTCACTTTCCTCATCCACGAATCTTTCATCCTCGCTCAAATTAATGGGGAAATTGTCGCTTTGTCGGTCCGAATCGCTCTCGCTGCTGGTGGCCATGATTGTAAACAATGTTCAGATGTGAGGAGCTCCACAACCCGTGACGTCACGCGCACATCGTCTGCTACTTCCTGTACAGGCAAGGCTTTTTTATTAGCGACCAAAAGTTGCCAACTTTATCATCGATGTTCTCTACTAAATCCTTTCAGCAAAAATATGGCAATATGGCAAAATGATGAAGTATGACACATAGAATGGACCCGCTATCCCCCTTTAAATAAGAACATCTCATTTCAGTAGGACTTTACATTCGTTTTTTTGCAATATTTTGTTTATGTTCTTTTTGTCAAATAGAACTTTGTTTCTTTGATGGCAAAAACAGCAAATATGAAATGTTTCCCCCGACAATACTTGACAGTTTAATACTTGACGTGATGTCATCAAGTCTGAATAAATCATCATCATATTCTCAGCAATGACAGCGTCAAAATAAAATCACTAAAATGATTCTACATTTTTTTTGTTTTATGCCTTTTCTGTGTGAGACAGTTGTGTCAAACATGAGGCCCGCGGGCTGGATCAGGTCCGCGAACAGGTTTTATCCGGCCCACGGGTTGAGTTTGCTAAGAATAAAAATGAGCCAAAATGTTTAAATGGAATAAAGTGCTATTCTAAATGTGTCCACTAGATGTCACAATAGCAACTCTTTGTAGACTATGCTACATATGCAAAAAAAAAAGTAATAAACAACATGAGGTTTGCGCACCTGTCGAGGAAAATGATCAAACTACATGTGGCCCCCGTCTAAAATGATCTCCATGTGGCCCCCGTCTAAAATGATCAAACTACATTTGGCCCCCGTCTAAAATGATCAATCTACATGTGGCCCCCACCTAAAATGGTCTCCATGTGGCCCCCGTCTAAAATGATCAAACTACATGTGGCCCCCGTCTAAAATGATCTCCATGTGGCCCCCGTCTAAAATGATCAAACTACATGTGGCCCCCGTCTAAAATGATCTCCATGTGGCCCCCGTCTAAAATGATCAAACTACATTTGGCCCCCGTCTAAAATGATCAATCTACATGTGGCCCCCACCTAAAATGGTCTCCATGTGGCCCCCGTCTAAAATGATCAAACTACATGTGGCCCCCGTCTAAAATGATCTCCATGTGGCCCCCGTCTAAAATGATCAAACTACATGTGGCCCCCACCTAAAATGGTCTCCATGTGGCCCCCGTCTAAAATGATCTCCATGTGGCCCCCATCTAAAATGATCAAACTACATGTGGCCCCCACCTAAAATGGTCTCCATGTGGCCCCCGTCTAAAATGATCAAACTACATGTGGCCCCCACCTAAAATGGTCTCCATGTGGCCCCCGTCTAAAATGATCTCCATGTGGCCCCCGTCTAAAATGATCAAACTACATGTGGCCCCCGTCTAAAATGGTCTCCATGTGGCTCCCGTCTAAAATGATCAATCTACATGTGGCCCCCACCTAAAATGGTCTCCATGTGGCCCCCGTCTAAAATGGTCTCCACGTGGCCCCCGTCTCAAATGATCTCCATGTGGCCCCCGTCTAAAATGGTCTCCACGTGAACCCCGTCTAAAGTGATCTCCATGTGGCCCCCGTCTAAAATGATCTCCATGTGGCCCCCGTCTAGAATGGTCTCCATGTGGCCCCCGTCTAAAATGATCTCCACGTGGCCCCCGTCTAAAATGATCTCCACGTGGCCCCCCCCCGTCTAAAATGATCTCCATGTGGCCCCCGTCTAAAATTATCTCCATGTGGCCCCCGTCTAAAATGATCTCCACGTGGCCCCCGTCTAAAATGATCTCCATGTGGCCCCCGTCTAAAATGATCTCCATGTGGCCCCCGTCTCAAATGATCTCCATGTGGCCCCCGTTTAAAATGATCTCTACGTGGCCCAGTCTAAAATGGTCTCCATGTGGCCCCCGTCTAAAATGATCTCCATGTGGCCCCCGTCTAAAATGGTCTCCACGTGGCCCCCGTCTAAAATGATCTCCACGTGGCCCCCGTCTAAAATGATCTCCATGTGGCCCCCGTCTAAAATGGTCTCCACGTGGCCTCCGTCTAAAATGATCTCCATGTGGCCCCCGTCTAGAATGGTCTCCATGTGGCCCCCGTCTAAAATGATCTCCACGTGGCCCCCGTCTAAAATGGTCTCCACGTGGCCCAGTCTAAAATGATCTCCATGTGGCCCCCGTCTAAAATGGTCTCCATGTGGCCCCCGTCTAGAATGGTCTCCACGTGGCCCCCGTCTAAAATGATCTCCACGTGGCCCCCGTCTGAAATTATCTCCATGTGGCCCCCGTCTGAAATGATCTCCATGTGGCCCCCGTCCAATATGGTCTCCATGTGGCCCCCGTCTAAAATGATCTCCACGTGGCCCCCGTCTAAAATGATCTCCATGTGGCCCCCGTCTAGAATGGTCTCCATGTGGCCCCCGTCTAAAATGATCTCCACGTGGCCCCCGTCTAAAATGATCTCCACGTGGCCCCCGTCTAAAATGATCTCCACGTGGCCCCCGTCTAAAATGGTCTCCATGTGGCCCCCGTCTGAAATGATCTCCACGTGGCCCCCGTCTAAAATGATCTCCACGGGGCCCCCGTCTAAAATGATCTCCATGTGGCCCCCGTCTAAAATGGTCTCCACGTGGCCCCCGTCTAAAATGATCTCCACGGGGCCCCCGTCTAAAATGATCTCCATGTGGCCCCCGTCTAAAATGGTCTCCACGTGGCCCCCGTCTAAAATGATCTCCATGTGGCCCCCGTCTAAAATGGTCTCCATGTGGCCCCCGTCTAAAATGATCTCCATGTGGCCCCCGTCTAAAATGGTCTCCATGTGGCCCCCGTCTAAAATGATCTCCATGTGGCCCCCGTCTAAAATGGTCTCCATGTGGCCCCCGTCTAAAATGATCTCCATGTGGCCCCCGTCTAAAATGATCTCCATGTGGCCCCCGTCTAGAATGGTCTCCATGTGGCCCCCGTCTAAAATGATCTCCACGTGGCCCCCGTCTAAAATGATCTCCACGTGGCCCCCGTCTAAAATGGTCTCCATGTGGCCCCCGTCTGAAATGATCTCCACGTGGCCCCCGTCTAAAATGATCTCCACGGGGCCCCCGTCTAAAATGATCTCCATGTGGCCCCCGTCTAAAATGGTCTCCACGTGGCCCCCGTCTAAAATGATCTCCACGGGGCCCCCGTCTAAAATGATCTCCATGTGGCCCCCGTCTAAAATGGTCTCCACGTGGCCCCCGTCTAAAATGATCTCCATGTGGCCCCCGTCTAAAATGGTCTCCATGTGGCCCCCGTCTAAAATGATCTCCATGTGGCCCCCGTCTGAAATGATCTCCATGTGGCCCCCGTCTAAAATGGTCTCCATGTGGCCCCCGTCTAAAATGATCTCCATGTGGCCCCCGTCTAAAATGGTCTCCATGTGGCCCCCGTCTAAAATGATCTCCATGTGGCCCCCGTCTAAAATGGTCTTCATGTGCCCCCCGTCTAAAATGATCTCCATGTGGCCCCCGTCTAAAATGGTCTTCATGTGCCCCCCGTCTAAAATGGTCTCCATGTGGCCCCCGTCTAAAATGGTCTCCATGTGGCCCCCGTCTAAAATGATCTCCATGTGGCCCCCGTCTGAAATGATCTCCATGTGGCCCCCGTCTAAAATGGTCTCCATGTGGCCCCCGTCTAAAATGATCTCCATGTGGCCCCCGTCTAAAATGGTCTCCATGTGGCCCCCGTCTAAAATGATCTCCATGTGGCCCCCGTCTAAAATGGTCTTCATGTGCCCCCCGTCTAAAATGATCTCCATGTGGCCCCCGTCTAAAATGGTCTTCATGTGCCCCCCGTCTAAAATGGTCTCCATGTGGCCCCCGTCTAAAATGGTCTCCATGTGGCCCCCGTCTAAAATGGTCTCCACGTGGCCCCCGTCTAAAATGATCTCCACGTGGCCCCCGTCTAAAATGGTCTCCATGTGGCCCCCGTCTCTAAGAAAACTATTTCGGGGACATTTAGGCCTGACAAGAGAGTTTGTATTGAAGTAATAAAATATGTCAAGCAGTCATAAAATACATTTTGATTCATTATTATTCTTTTTTTGAGCAATGTCACTTTTTAAAGCAAAAAATCATCTTTGTGTTATTTGTTCTTTTGTTCCACTTTTATTTTAAATAGTATTTTTAGAACGTAACCTAACCACACTTTGGACACCTCGTCTGGAGATTATATTTACTCTCACGTCTTCTCAGCCTTTTCTCTTGGTTGCCATGGCGACAGGCTGGCGTTGTGGACTGTGTGTGTGTGTGTGCGTGTGTGTGTGTGTGTGTGTGTGTGTGTGTGTGTGTGTGTGTGTGTGTGTGTGTGTGTGAGCGCTTTCTTTTCTCTCTGCCCGTCTTGTTTGCACACACAGACACACACACACTTCACACACACACTTGATCCTTTGTGTCTTCACACAGTGACACACAATGTTTTGTTGCAACAGAGGTGCATTCTGGGAATGTGTGCATCTACTACTGCTGTAAGTGCAAAACAACAACTTCCTTTCTATTGAAACTAACACAAATAACCTGAGTGGGACTTCTCGTGTGTCCAAGTGTGGCTGCTGTGTGTAACTCTAACACACACACACACACTAATTTGGGATCATCAACCCCCACCCCCCCCCTTCCCCACTGAGGGGGTGTGATGTCACCTGCTATAATGTCAACAATGAGACCACTAAACTGCAGATCCTGTCACACGTTGAAAGAAAAGGTCCTCATGCTTGGTTCAATGTTGGTTTCTCCACTTTCTCAACATAACTCTTTGTCTACTTTCACTTTCACTTTCACTTTCATTTGGCACTGGGACATCAGAGGAGTCCTGGAGAGGGGGAGGGGTGGGGGTGTTGGGGTCAGCTGAAAAGAAGAAAAGTGTTTTTGTCCTTCCTACAAGTAGTGACCATCCTGCTATTCTTACACCT
Source organism: Nerophis ophidion (assembly GCF_033978795.1). Classification (NCBI taxonomy): domain Eukaryota; kingdom Metazoa; phylum Chordata; class Actinopteri; order Syngnathiformes; family Syngnathidae; genus Nerophis; species Nerophis ophidion. The sequence goes on along the minus strand of NC_084618.1, from coordinate 8,606,781 downwards.
ACGTCTTCTACAGTAATGCATGTACAGTAGAGTACAGTAAACACTGTGCATGTACAGTAGAGTGCAGTACACACTGTGTGAGTACAGTAGAGTACAGTACATATTGTGCATGTACAGTAGATTACATTACATACTTTGAATGTACAGTAGAGTACAGTACATATTGTGAGTGTACAGTAGAGTACAGTACACACTGTGCATGTACAGTAGAGTACAGTACATATTGTGCGTGTACAGTAGAGTACAGTGCATACTGTACTCTACTGTACTTTGTGCAGGAACGGTGAATAAGTGTGAGTGGCAGTGAAATGTTGGAATGTCCACAGTGAGGTGAGTGAGACTTCCAATCAGGTGAGAAATGTGGGAGATGGAGAAGTTTCTATATTGATTGTTTATTTTTAATGGGGGTAAATTCCTGGTAATCCGGAATTTTTATTTTTGGAACTTGGAACACTCTGGCTTAAATGTGAGTGGACTGTGTGGAAGTTAGAAGTGTTCAAATCTGATGAGAAAGATGGAATATACAGTAGATTGTTAATGACCACTCATTCTCTAAACCAGGGATCGGGAACCTTTTTGGCTGAGAGAGCCATGAAAGACAAATATTTCAAAATGTATTTCCGTGAGAGCCATATCATATTTTTTAACACTGAATACAACCAAATGTGTGCATTTTTAAGTAAGACCAACATGTTTAGAGTATAATAAATCTCCTATTCTTTTTAATAACATTCTTATTCTGAAGTTAACCAATAATAAATCAAATACTTCTTACCATTAATGTGACTTCTTGAACAAGTCTGGTAGAAAACGGATGGATGGATAAAATGCATGAGAATTTTTTTATATTTTGAACGGTATTTTTAGCACTGTGATTACTAGCAGAATTATTCATAATTATCGTGTTAAGCCAGGGGTGTCCAAACTTTTTCCACTGAGGGCCACACACTGAAAAATCCAAGCAAGCTGGGGCCATTTTCATCATTTTTATTTTAAAAACCAATACAAAGTATTTATAAAAAATATACATTCAGGCCTCCACCCAGTTATAATCCCAGGGACCCCAAAGGGTTTTGGTCCAAAAAAAATATTAAAAATGTGTCATTATTCAGTATTATAATTTTTATTATTATGCAAGTTTTAAATCTCCAGATCAACATTAGAAAAAAAATTAGAAAAAAAACACAAAATATGCAATATTTTCACCCAATAACTTTTTTAGCTGGAATATTTGAGATTATATAATAATTGGAGCCTTAATTTTGGATTTTGATTCATTATTTTTTGAGCAATGACACTTAAAAACAAATCACACTAAAATAATTGGGGATCCAAAAGTGTCCTACTCATTAAAGTGTTAAAAAATAAATTATACATTTTATTTACTGTTTACTTTTAGCACAATAATCTCGATCAACTTCAGATATATCCGTCAATTTTAAGTTTTATTATTGTTTATGTTTTGTTTGTTTGCTTTAGGCCCTTCTTTAAAAAAAAACAGCTCAGTTTTTTATATGACAAAACACAAAATATGCAACATTTTCCCCCCAAAATATCTCACAGTGGAATATTTAATGTGACATAATTGAAGCTTTGAATAAGTCAATAATTCAAAATGACATTGAGTTTGATTCATTATTATTTTTTAAAGAAAGAAACATCCTGTTATTAAAACATTGCAACATGTTCTTGTTATATTTCACCTGGTTGCTCTTTTATATCACTTTTTATGTTTGTAATTTTTTTTTAAATTGTATTCTTCAAATGTGCCGTGGGGCCGTTAACAAATGACCCGCAGGCCACACTTTGGACAGCCCTGTGTTGAGCAATGTCAGCTAAGATTTATCTGAGAGCCAGATGTAGTCATCAAAAGAGCCACATCTGGCTCTAGAGCCATAGGTTCCCGACCCCTGTTCTAGAGGCTGGAAATGTTGGGAAAACAACCCTCTTCAACCGTTCCACAGTCCAAACATTCCTCTTAATCAGGACAAAATTCCAGGAATTCCGTAATACCATTTCTCAATTAAAAACGTTGCTAATTCAACATTTCTCGACCAATTTGAAAAAATTCTACTCATTCAGAACATTCAGGTCTTTTAACATTTTCAAAAAAAATCCCGCTTTTCCCGAAATTCCAATTAAAAACAATGGAAACTATGTTCAAAGTTCCACATTTCCCACATTTTGCATCTGATTCGAACTGTTCCAACTCCATGATAATCAGCCTGTTCAAAAATGTGTGCTCTACTTCAAAAATTTAAAAAAAAATTCCCGGATTTCCAAAAATTCACAATTATAGGGACATTTTTACCTTTCGAAAATGAATTGTCCATTTTTAAACCTTCAATAATTCCCACATTTTTCAACCGATACAAACTATTCCACCTTCAACACATTCAACTCATCCTGGAAATTCAATAATTTTTCCAGGTTTCAAAAAATTCCAGGAATTCCCGTTTCTTCAAACCTTTTTTTCTGTGGACAACTTCCACATTTTCCAACCCACTTCAACCGTTCCACAGTCCAAACATTCCTCTTAATCAGGACAAAACACCGTTTTTTTTCAGACGACAACATTTCCAGATTTTCCCAACGTTCCAGGAATTCCGTAATACCATTTCTCAATTAAAAACGTTGCTACTTCAACATTTCTCGACCAATTTGAAAAATTTCTACTCATTCAGAACATTCAGGTCTTTTAACATTTTCAAAAAAAATCCCGCTTTTCCCGAAATTCCAATTAAAAACAATGGAAACTATGTTCAAAGTTCCACATTTCCCACATTTTGCATCTGATTGGAACTGTTCCAACTCCATGATAATCAGCCTGTTCAAAAATGTGTGCTCTACTTCAAAAATATAAAAAAAATCCCGGATTTCCAAAAATTCACAATTTTCAGGGACATTTTTACCTTTCGAAAATGAATTGTCCATTTTTAAACCTTCAATAATTCCCACATTTTTCAACCGATACAAACTATTCCACCTTCAACACATTCAACTCATCCTGGAAATTCAATAATTTTTCCAGGTTTCAAAAAATTCCAGGAATTCCCGTTTCTTCAAACCTTTTTTTCTGTGGACAACTTCCACATTTTCCAACCCACTTCAACGGTTCCACAGTCCAAACATTCCTCTTAATCAGGACAAAACACCGTTTTTTTTCAGACGACAACATTTCCAGATTTTCCCAACGTTCCAGGAATTCCGTAATACCATTTCTCAATTAAAAACGTTGCTACTTCAACATTTCTCGACCAATTTGAAAAATTTCTACTCATTCAGAACATTCAGGTCTTTTAACATTTTCAAAAAAAATCCCGCTTTTCCCGAAATTCCCATTAAAAACAATGGAAAATCTGTTCAAAGTTCCACATTTCCCACATTTTGCATCTGATTGGAACTGTTCCAACTCCATGATAATCAGCCTGTTCAAAATTGTGTGCTCTACTTCAAAAATAAAAAAAAATCCCGGATTTCCAAAAATTCACAATTTTCAGGGACATTTTTCCCTTTCAAAATGAAAAGGGACGGCGTGGCGCAGTGGCAGAGTGGCCGTGCGCAACCCGAGGGTCCCTGGTTCAAATCCCACCTAGTACCAACCTCGTCACGTCCGTTGTGTCCTGAGCAAGACACTTCACCCTTGCCCCTGATGGGTGCTGGTTGGCGCCTTGCATGGCAGCTCCCTCCATCAGTGTGTGAATGTGTGTGTGAATGGGTAAATGTGGAAGTAGTGTCAAAGCGCTTTGAGTACCTTGAAGGTAGAAAAGCGCTATACAAGTACAACCCATTTATCATTTATTTAGATTCATGTGAAGAGGAGAGTGGGCGGATGGTTGAAAGGTCGGCATTGGGTTTAAAAATGGTGCAAAATGTTGAGAATGTAGTGCATTGTAGAACTGTGAGTACGTCCATTCAAAATATTGATACTAGCACAATTGTCCTGGATGATATCAAGGTGGCTGGTGTTGGCATTTTTGGAATTGGTTGAAAAATGTCGACGTAGTAACAGTCTGAATTGAGAATAGGAACTGTTTATTGTCATTTGTGCTCTGAATGCACGGCATTCACTTATATAACCCGATGCAAACAACCTTCCCTAGTCAGGCTGAAAAAAAAAATGTCAACACATAACACTGCTCACTGAACTTAGTGGATGTTCTAAAACACTGTCAAACATTCACATTCAAACCCTGTCATGATCCGTGGCCCGGGTCATGCTTTGTTTACTTTTTGACTCCCTCACTTCCTTTTTCAGCACCCCTGGGTGTGTGTGTTTTTGGTTGCCATGGGTACTGATTAGTTTTACCTGCCTCTGATTAGTGTTTGGGGGGCTCACCTGCCCCCCCGGGCACTAATCAGAGAGCTACTTATTCCTGGCTGTCTTATTTGCTTCTTGCAACATTTACCTTTGTGATCCTTGCCTTTGATTCTTCTTCCTGTGCTCTGCTTCCTCATAGCTCCCTGTGCTAGCGACGCGCCTTTCTGTTTATATGCGTTACCCGCCTAACTCAGAAGAATAAATCATTGTCTTACCTGCACCTTGCCTCCCGAGTTCCCGTCTGCATCTCAGTATCGTGTGTTGACATTTTGTGTTGGTTGGTTTTTTTCGGTTGGTGTGTTTTTTTTATTGCAGCATGACTAGGGTAGGTTGTTTGCATTGAGTCATATATGTAGACACAAATATTGATGTATATATAAATATATATATATATTAGCCCAATGCGGCCCCACAAGTCAAAAAGTTTAGCTCCACCTATCGTTGATTTTAAAAGCCCAAGTATGCCCGTTCTCCATCTCCTGTCTCTACACTGTCTCTGCTTGTAAGTGATATGTGTGTGTGTGTTGACTCACATGCATCTCACCTCATATTACCGGCAACGTCCGCATGGCGCGACATCACGGCTATGGGGGAAAAAGTACCTTTTTTAGATTGATAAGTACTTTATTAGCAGTACATGTCCCAACTCTAGTGTGTGTGTGTGTGTGTTTGTGTGTGTGTGTGTGTTTGAGTGTGTGTGTGTGCGTGTGTGTATATAAATACACCGCACTTTATGAAGCAAGTTAGTTACCGGCAGACTTAATCAACTTTAGCGTGAGTCGCACACTGTCTGCTATTTGTGGCCCACACACACACACACACACACACACACACACACACACACACACACACACACACACACACACACACACACTGGATTATCCGGTGGCAGGGAGGGGAGGCGGCAGAAAGCAGATCTGTTTGCGTGCTGGAGCTGGGCTGCGAGGGACAGGCGGTGCAGGCGGGGTGCGTAACAGTGCCCCCCCCCTAAGGGCTGCAAGGGACAGGCGGTGCAGGCAGGGTGCGTAACAGTGCCCCCCCCCCCCCCCCCCCCCTCCTAAAAAGTGTGTTTCAAAAGTGTGAGCTGGCCGAATGAAGAAAGTTGGAGGTGAGTTGTGGCGGAATGTCCTGGAACGTCAGCAGATGCAAGTTGAAGGGGGAGGTGCAGCAGTGACAGGGGGGGGTGGGGTCAGGGGGGTTGGAATGGCGTCCCCCCTTTCATTCTTTCTCTGCCCATGGCTTCTCTTCCTGCATGCACTTGTCTTCTGACTCCTCCCCCTCTGCTGCAGCTCATCTTCTCCTAAATGACTAAGCTAGTAGTTGACTACTTCCTAAAGTACTTTTCTAGTAGTTTGCTGGAGGTGTGGACTCCTTCTTCTCCGTCCCTCAGTGGTGACGTCACCACAAGACCTCGGACGTCCTCGTCGGCCATTCATACTCGTCTCTCTCTCTCTCTCTCTCTCTCTCTCTCTCTCTCTCTCTCTCTCTCTCCATGTTTGTGTGGCCCAGGTGAGGACGCCATGACGGGGGACACGGACAAGTACCTGGCCCCCCAGGACCTGCGGGAGCTGGGCGACGACTCTCTGCCCCAGGAGGGCTACATGGGCTTCAGTGTGGGCGCTCGCTCGCAGAGGTAGGACGCCCGCCGTCTTTTGTCCGCCCTCATTAGGGACACTCAGTTCATCAGGTCCTTGAACGCAACACTTTTTGATCATAAAACTATTTTGGAAAATGTAACAATTTTGAAAAATGTAACAATTTTAATAAATGTTACACTTTTGAATAATGTAAAGAAATTGAAAAATGTAACACTTTTGAAAAATTCAACCATTTTAATAATTGTTGCACTTTTGAATTCTAACAATTATAAAAAAATGTTTCACTTTTGAATAGTTTAACACTATTGAATAATTTAATACTTTTAAAAAATGTCACACTTTTGAATAATGTAACGATTGTGAAAAATGTAACACTTTTGAATAATGTAAAAACATTTAATAATGTAACACTTTTGAATAATGTAACAATTGTGAAAAATGTAACACTTTTGAATAATGTAATAACATTTAATAATGTAACACTTTTGAATAATGTAACAATTGTGAAAAATGTAACACTTTTGAATAATTTAACACTTTTGAATAATGTAAAAACATTTAATAATTTAACACTTTTGAATAATGTAAAAACATTTAATAATATAACACTTTTGAATAATGTAACAATTGTGAAAAATGTAACACTTATGAATAATTTAACATTTTTGAATAATGTAAAAACATTTAATAATTTAACACTTTTGAATAATGTAACAATTTTGAGTAATGTCGCACTTGATTATAATTTAACACTTTTGAATAATGTAAAAACATTTAATAATGTAACACTTTTGAATAATGTAACAATTGTGAAAAATGTAACACTTTTGAATAATTTAACACTTTTGAATAATGTAAAAACATTTAATAATGTAACACTTTTGAATAATGTAACAATTGTGAAAAATGTAACACTTTTGAATAATTTAACACTTTTTAATAATGTAAAAACATTTAATAATGTAACACTTTTAAATAATGTAACAATTTTGAGTAATGTCGCACTTGATTAATGTAATACTTTTGAATAATGTAACACTTTTGAATATTGTAACAATTTTGAATAATGTAACAATTTTGAATGGTGCAACCATTTCGAAGAATGTAACTCTTAAATAATGTAACACTTTTAAATAATATAACACTTTTGAATAATTTGACTATTTCAAATAATGTCACACTTGAATAATTTAACAATTTCAAATAATATAACACTTTTAATTAATGTTACACTTTTGAACAATGTAACAATTTTGAAAAATGTAACACTTTTGAAAACTGTAACAATTTTGAATAATGTAGCACTTCAATAATGTAACACTTATGAATCATGCAAGATGTCTGAAAAATGTTGGCAATTTGAATACTGTAATATTTTTCAATAATGTAACACTTTTCAATAATGTAACAATTTTTAATAATGTGACAATTTTGAATCATGTAAAAAATGTGAATAATGTAACACTTTTGAATAATATCACAATTATGAATAAAGTAACAATTTTTGATAATGTAACACTTTTGAATAATGTATAATCAAGTACATTAACTCATTAGCATTAAATCCTTTTACATCATCACATGTAAATATTATTTGTAGTGGAATCACTTTTCTGATAACCATGTTGAAGTAAATGTCAATATCGACTCTTATGCAATTGGTGGTGTGTGTGTGTGTGTGTGTGTGTGTGTGTGTGTGTGTGTGTGTGTGTGTGTGTGTGTCTGTGTGTGTGTGTGTGTGTTTGTGTCGCTGCATGTCTGAGAAGTGACACACTTGTCCAGCGAACCACAGGAAATTAGAAACATGTTCGATATTCCATAGCCCTGAGCACTGCGTGTGTGTGTGTGTGTGTGTGTGTGTGTGTGTGTGTGTGTGTGTGTGTGTGTGTGTGTGTGTGTGTGTGTGTGTGTGTGTGTGTGTGTGTGTGTGTGTGTGTGTGTGTGTGTGTGTGTGTGTGTGTGTGTGTGTGTGAGAGAGAGAGAGAGAGAGAGAGAGACCAGGAAGCAAAGGGGTGAAAAGTTCATTTGAATGAGTTTAGTTATGTTGTGTTCAAGGATGCTGGGAAAGTACAAATACCAAATTTTAAAGGTCCAACCTTTGACCTAAAAGTGTGCCAATCAAAAGTAAAAAAAAAAAAAGAAAAGAAAAGATGGCTGACCACCATTCTGTTTTTTCACTTGTGATTCTGGGAATTCCCAGTGTTGTTGAATGCATCATGCAATGTCTCTCCATTGGCTCCTCCCTTCTCCTCCTGTGTTCCATCCTCCTTTCTCTCTTCTTCTCTCCTCATTAAGTCCCAAAGTCAGGTAAGTAAGGCCCCGCCCCCGTACCTCCCCCCTCCCCTTACGGATGATGTCATAACTTCCTGCTGCCACCTGACTAACTTCCTGACGGACCAGTGGTCTTCCTGTGATGTCTTTTTGCTTTCTTTCACGAGCTTCCGGGGACCTGAACCCTGTTCTGCCCAAATAAGGTCGTTCTGCCCAAATAAGGACCTCTTTGTGTCCAAATAAGGACCTTGTTGTGCCCAAATAAGGAAGTTGTTATGCCCAAATAAGGACGTTGTTATGCCCAAATTAGGAAGTTGTTGTGCCCAAATAAGGACCTTGTTATGCCCAAATAAGGACGTTGTTATAACCCAAATAAGGAAGTTGTTATGCCCAAATAAGGACGTTGTTATAACCCAAATAAGGACATTGTTATGCCAAGATTAGGAAGTTCTTATGCCCATATAAGGAAGTTGTGTCTTTGTGCGCGTCATGAAAGCACAAATAACATTAAGTTTTATTTTTGAAGTGCGCTTCCTGACGGACACTTCATTAGGTACACTATCTTGCACCAAAGTACCGGATACTGGTCCTCAAAAAAACAGAATCGGATGATATCAGCTTGCATGTAAAATGTGTGATATCATGTGCAATAGAAGCAACCCGGCAGCGTGTTTACTTGTGTGTGATACCATGTACGATACGCGCAGCCCGTTTACTTGTGTGTGATATCATGGGCGATACAAGCAGTCTGTCAGCCGCTTTACTTTTGTGATATCATGTGCGATACAAGCAGTCCTGCAGCGTGTTGACTTGTGTGTGACATCACGTGCGATACAAGCTGTCCAGCAACGCGTTGACTTGTGTGTGATATCACGTGCGATACAAGCTGTCCAGCAACGCGTTGACTTGTGTGTGATATCTCGTGCGATACAAGCTGTCCAGCAGCGCGTTTACTTGTGTGTGATATCATGTGCAAGACGAGCAAGCCTGGCAGCTTGTTTACTTGTGTGTGTGATATCATGTGCGATACGAGCAGCCACGCAGCGTGTTTACTTGTGTGTGATATCATGGGTGATACAATCAGCCCGGCAGCTTGTTTACTTGTGTGTGATATCATGGGTGATACAATCAGCCCGGCAGCTTGTTTACTTGTGTGTGATGTCATGTGCGATACGAGCAGACTGGGAGCGTGTTTACTTGTGTGTGATATCATGTGTGATACAATCAGCCCGGCAGCTTTTTTACTTGTGTGTGATATCATGTGCGATACGAGCAGTAATGCAGCATGTTTACTTGTGTGTGATATCATGTGCGATACAAGCAGTCTGGAAGCTTATTTACTTGTGTGTGATATCATGTGCGATAAAATCAGCCTGGAAGCTTGTTTACTTGTGTGTGATATCATGTGCGATACAAGCAGTCCGGAAGCTTATTTACTTGTGTGTGATATCATGTGTGATACAAGCAGTCCTAGAGTGTTTACTTGTGTGTGATATCATGTGCAATACAAGCTGTATTGCAGAGTGTTTACTTGTGTGTGATATCATGTGTGGTACAAGCAGTCATCAGTGTTTTTATTTGTCTGTGATGTCGTGTGATAAAATCAGCCTGGAAGCTTGTTTACTTGTGTGTGACATCATGTGCGATACAAGCAGCCACGCAGCGTGTTTACTTGTGTGTGACATCATGTGCGATACAAGCAGCCACGCAGCGTGTTTACTTGTGTGTGATATCATGTGCAATACAAGCAGCCACGCAGCGTGTTTACTTGTGTGTGATATCATGTGCGATACAAGCAGCCACGCAGCCTGTTTACTTGTGTGTGATATCATGTGCGATACAAGCAGTCCAGAAGCTTATTTACTTGTGTGTGATATCATGTGCGATACAAGCAGTCTGACAGCCTGTTTAGTTGTGTGTGATATCATGTGTGATACAAGCAGTCTGACAGCCTGTTTACTTGTGTGTGATATCATGTGCGAAACAAGTAGTCTGACAGCCTGTTTACTTGTGTGTGATATCATGTGTGATACAAACAGTCCTGCAGCCTGTTTACTTGTGTGTGATATCATGTGCGATACAAGCAGTCTGACAGCCTGTTTAGTTGTGTGTGATATCATGTGCAATACAAGCAGCCACGCAGCGTGTTTACTTGTGTGTGATATCATGTGCGATACAAGCAGCCACGCAGCGTGTTTACTTGTGTGTGATATCATGTGCGATACAAGCAGTCCGGAAGCTTATTTACTTGTGTGTGATATCATGTGCGATACAAGCAGTCTGACAGCCTGTTTACTTGTGTGTGATATCATGTGCGAAACAAGTAGTCTGACAGCCTGTTTACTTGTGTGTGATATCATGTGTGATACAAACAGTCTTGCAGCCTGTTTACTTGTGTGTGATATCATGTGCGATACAAGCAGTCTGACAGCCTGTTTACTTGTGTGTGATATCATGTGCGAAACAAGTAGTCTGACAGCCTGTTTACTTGTGTGTGATATCATGTGCGATACAAGCAGTCCGGAAGCTTATTTACTTGTGTGTGATATCATGTGCGATACAAGCAGTCTGACAGCCTGTTTAGTTGGGTGTGATATCATGTGTGATACAAGCAGTCTGACAGCCTGTTTACTTGTGTGTGATATCATGTGCGAAACAAGTAGTCTGACAGCCTGTTTACTTGTGTGTGATATCATGTGTGATACAAACAGTCCTGCAGCCTGTTTACTTGTGTGTGATATCATGTGCGATACAAGCAGTCTGACAGCCTGTTTAGTTGTGTGTGATATCATGTGCGATACAAGCAGTCTGACAGCCTGTTTAGTTGTGTGTGATATCATGTGCGATACAAGCAGTCGTGCAGCCTGTTGCCAAGGCAACCTGACCCAGGTCTCCCAATGAGTGCTTCCTGTCTTTGTGCACTTTGGGACTATTCTGTCTTTGGGGGGGGCTAAGAACTTGTGTCAGGTCTGAGTTCTGCTGGTTCTGGTTCCTGGAAGCTGCATGCATTTAATGTTTTTGTTTTTGTTTTTTTCTGTTCACCTCTCCTGTACCACCCCCCCCTCCTTCCCCCTCCCCCCGCCCTCATCATTGTTGTCATGGTAACGCGTGACCTGCACCAAGCCTGCGTTCCTTCAGTTCTGATAGGTCCAACACTCTCAACCGCAGCTCCTTCACGCGGGACAGCATGATGATCGAGGAGATATTGGCACCCAGCAGGGACTTGGTACGTACCTCCACATCCTCCTTCTGGAACATTCCAGTCTTACGCCTTAAACCGGAACTACAAAAGCCCAAAAGCAGTGAAGTTGTCAGCTTGTGTAAATGCTAAATAAACAGAGAATGCAACAAATCCTTTTCAACTTATATTCAATTGAATAGACTGCACTGCGATGATGTGGCGACTTGTCCAGGGTGTACCCTGCCTTCTGCCCAATTGTAGCTGAGATAGACACAAGTGCACCGTGCGACCCCAAAGGGAATGAACGGTAGAAAATGGACGGATAGACTGCAAAGACTAAATATTTAACATTGGAACTGGAAAACTTTGTTATTTTTTGCAATTATTAGCTCATTTGGAATTTGATGGCTGCAGCATGTTTAAAAAAAGTTGGCACAAGTGGCAAAGAAGAGTGAGAAAGTTGAGGAATGCTCTTATTTGGAACATCCCACAGGTGAACAGGCTAATTGGGAACAGGTGGGTGCCATGATTGGCTATAAAAGCAGCTTCCGTGAAATGCTCACTCGTTCACAAACAAGGACGGGGTGAGGGTCACCACTTTGTCAACAAATGCTTGAGCTAATTGTTGAACAACAACATTTCTCAACAAGGAATTTAGGGATTTCACCATCAAAAGGTCGAGAGAATGTGGAGAAATCACTGCACATAAGCCATGATATTACACACTTTGGATCCCTCGGGCGGTACTGCATCAAAAAGCCACATCAGTGTGTAAAGGATATCACCACATGGTCTCAAGAACACTTCAGAAAACCACTGTCAGTAACTACAGTTGGTCGCGACATCTCTAAGTGCAAGTTAAAACTCTACTATGCAAAGCCACAGCCATTTATCAACAACACCCAGAAATGCTTGGCTGGACCCTAGCTCATCCAACATGAACTGATGCAAAGTGGGAAAGTGTTCTGTGGTCTGACGAGAAACTGTGGACGTGCTGTCCTCCGGAACAAAGAAGCATGGGGACTGTTCTAGGGGGAAAGTGTTCTAGGCAGCATGTGTGATGGTATGGGGGTGTATTAGTGATTGTTGTAGGGTGAAACTGTTCTAGGCAGCATGTGTGATGGTATGGGGGTGTATTAGTGATTGTTGTAGGGTGAAAGTGTTCTAGGCAGCATGTGTGATGGTATGGGGGTGTATTAATGATTGTTGTAGGGTGAAAGTGTTCTAGGCAGCATGTGTGATGGTATGGGGGTGTATTAGTGATTGTTGTAGGGTGAAAGTGTTCTAGGCAGCATGTGTGATGGTATGGGGGTGTATTAATGATTGTTGTAGGGTGAAAGTGTTCTAGGCAGCATGTGTGATGGTATGGGGGTGTATTAGTGATTGTTGTAGGGTGAAAGTGTTCTAGGCAGCATGTGTGATGGTATGGGGGTGTATTAATGATTGTTGTAGGGTGAAAGTGTTCTAGGCAGCATGTGTGATGGTATGGGGGTGTATTAATGATTGTTGTAGGGTGAAAGTGTTCTAGGCAGCATGTGTGATGGTATGGGGGTGTATTAGTGGCCAAGGCATGGGTAACTTACACATCTGTGAAGGCACCATTAATGCTGAAAGCTACATACAGCTTTTGGAGCCATCCAAGCAATGTTATCACGGACGCCCCTGCTTATTTCAGCAAGACGATGCCAAGCCAGGTGTTACAACAGCGTGCCTTCGTAGTAAAAGAGTGCAGGTACATGATTATTAGCAAAAAATAGCAAAGTTTGTCAGTGTGAAGATGAAATATCTTGTCTTTGCAGTCTATTTAATTGAATATAAGTTGAAAAGGATTTGTTGTATTTTCTTTTTATTTAGCATTTACACAAGCTGACAACTTCCCTGGTTTCGTAGTTTGTAAGATGAGTCGTTCATTTTGCACCAAAAACCACTTAAAATCCCGTGTTTCTACCAGTTTCGTCTTCCATACCTCAGAATAGAGCACCAAGCTTAAAGCAGCATTAGGCTACATTAGCATTAGCAGTACTAGCGGTGAGTTAGCATTAGCAGCACTAGCAGCTACGTTGCTAACTTTACTTGTTTGGACCTACAAATGCTGGCTTTTGATGGTTGGCGCCGTCCTAGATTTATGCTAACTTTTCCTACGTTGTGCTAACAATAGCATGCTAAAATTTAATGCTTGCATTTTTTACTAAGTTCATTTGTATATAACTCAAAAATAACTGCACCATCTAAGACGCATCTTATCTGGTCACTTGTTAGCATGCTAACATTAGCATGAAAATGTTTCGTAGTAGCATTTGAGCTCATTTTGATCATTTAAACCCAAAACGAGCATGTTAGCTGTTCCTACGACGATGAGCTAACACTGGCATGCTGACATTCTATGCTAGCTGCTTTAGCGTCAATACAGATTAAAAGCCAATAAATATTTTCTTTAAGGAGCAGGTCATGTCTGGTATGTTGGCACCTAAGTAATCATCCCACAATTGTACTTTTACAAGTACTTGTCTATCCTAAATAAGATACATCTTTACTATTTGGCTCTTTGCACTCTTAGTATTCCTTTCTGCACAGCCACTTGCATTATTAGGGCCCGCATGGCCAAAGGACCTATTGTTTTTCATGCGTTTTATTCTTTCTTTATTATTATTCCGCACCTTCGCACCCTAATTTGACCCCCTTAACATGCTTCAAAACTCACCAAATTTGACACACACATCGGTCTGGCCAACCTTCCCAACTTATTAAACAACCAAACCCCAAAAATCTAAATTGCTCTCCAGCGCCCTCTAGGAAAAAAAAAAGATTGCTTGTAACTTCAATTAGGAATGTCGTAGAGACATGAAACAAAAACCTCTATGTAGGGCTGACTTAGACCTAGATTTCATAATTGTATCTTCTAGGGCAAAAATCTACAGAAATTTTGCAAAAACCCTTCCGAAGCAAAATTTGCCTAAAAAATGTTATGTTTGACTAAAAGGGAGGTGACGGCAAACGAACACCAGGTGGCAGTATCTCCAAAGATTTATTATATATAGTAAATATATACATAAATCTGTAGTACTACTAATAATAATAATAATAATACTAATACTGCTAATGAATAAACCAAGGAAATGAAGTCTGATCAAAACTCAAGTGTGTATGGTGTAAGGCTATGTGTGTAGATTAGCTGAAGGATGTCTTACCAAAATGTTGACGGAAGTGAAGTAACGCGGAAGTCCGTGGGAAAACGTGTCCAAGCGGGAGGTCGAGAATCCAAAAGGCAGTCCGGGGGGCAAGGGGAACAACAGGGGATCCAGGAGAAACACGGGAAGAGCTGCGGGAAGACAACAAGAGCATCAGACAACAGAAACACGGAAGTCGCAGGGGAAGAGCGAGTACGTGGGATGGAAGCCAGACACAGGATGCTTACTCAGGTACAGATGGCTATAATCCGGCCAGTGATGGCAGGTTGTCCAGGTCTATAAAGGCAGCTCCGTCATTACCATCAGGTGTGAAGTTTGCAGGTGACTGATTGCAGCTGGCAGCTGCTGCAGGGCGGGGACGCGCGCGGCTCGTTCCTGGATGTGTGCGCCCGTGGGCGTGCCCCGAGTGGCGCACAGATGGACGAGCGGCGCTGGCAGGGGTCTGAACCGTAACAGTACCCCCCTTCTTATGGACAGCTTCCAGATGTCCCACAGGTCGAAACACCAAGAGCACAGGAACAAAAGTCAAGGGAGGGCGGAGGGGCGAACTGGTGGTGGGTCGCCAGCCCAAGTGTCCCCGAATCCACCGGGGACGAGTCTGGTGGCGACGGCGAGTAGAATGCAGCTGACGCCGGCGAGGCGGGCAACCAAGGAACGGGCACCATCTTGGAAGTCGTGGAGGCGGACGCGAGTGACGCCATGGTGAGTCTCGCCAGAAACGAGGAGGTGATGTCTGAAGCGTAGAGGCATAGGAAGACGGCGGCGTGAAGGCAGCGGATGTCATCTGCGGCGTGGAAGCAGCAGATGTCAAAGCCAAAGACGAGGAGGGCAGCTGAGGAGCTGGCCGATGTACTGAAGTCGGCGCTACAGGCCGAGGGGCAGAGGTCGAGGCCAGCCTGGGAGCTGGTGGGGACACAGGGACCAGCCAGGGAGCTGGTGGAAACGAGGGGTTCAGCCTTGGGGCTGGCACTAGTTCGGGTGCTAGCTCAGGGACTGCCGTTAGCTCGGAGGCTAGCTCGGAGACTACCGCTAGCTTGGGTACTGCTGCTAGCTCGGGTACTGCCGCTAGCTTGGAGGCTAGCTCGGGGACTGTCGCTAGCTCGGGGGCTAACTGTGGGGCTGGTGCTAACTCAGGGGCTAGCTCGGGGACAGACGCTAGCTCGGAGGCTAGCTGTGGGGCTGGTGCTAGTTCGGGCGCTAACCTGGGGACTGGTGCCAGCTCAGAGGCTAGTCTGGGGACTGGAGCTAGCTCGGTCGCTAGCCAGGGAACTGGTGCTAGTTCGGAGGCTAGCCAGGGAACTGGTGGCTGTGGCTGAGAAAAGCGGAAGACAGGTGGAATTAGTTTGGCAGGGGGTAGCCTGTCTGGGTGCCACTGCGCCGCCACACCAGCACAGCCACCAGTACTATCCCCCCCCTCCAAAATTGGATGCCAGACGCTTCCTGCAGACTGAGGAACAGTCTCTAAGGGTGGGAAGAGGGTGTCCAGGCGACGAGAAAATTCCTCTTTGCTAATATTGCTACTGAACATCCCCTTCCAAGACATGTTGACGGGACAAGACAAATCCTCCCGTGTGGAGCAAAAAAGAAAAAAGAAAAAGACAGTGAATGGGAGAAGAGGAGGAGAAAGAAAAAAAATTCAGGGGGGGCTGAACGAAAGTCACTGGGGCAGGGCTAAGGTACTCGGCCGTCAGGTCCCTAATCAATTGGCCGGATTATACTGTTATGTTTGACTAAAAGGGAGGTGACGGCAAACGAACACCAGGTGGCAGTATCTCCAAAGATTTATTATATATAGTAAATATATACATACATCTGTAGTACTACTAATAATAATAATAATAATACTAATACTGCTAATGAATAAACCAAGGAAATGAAGTCTGATCAAAACTCAAGTGTGTATGGTGTAAGGCTATGTGTGTAGATTAGCTGAAGGATGTCTTACCAAAATGTTGACGGAAGTGAAGTAACGCGGAAGTCCGTGGGAAAACGTGTCCAAGCGGGAGGTCGAGAATCCAAAAGGCAGTCCGGGGGGCAAGGGGAACAACAGGGGATCCAGGAGAAACACGGGAAGAGCTGCGGGAAGACAACAAGAGCATCAGACAACAGAAACACGGAAGTCGCAGGGGAAGAGCGAGTACGTGGGATGGAAGCCAGACACAGGATGCTTACTCAGGTACAGATGGCTATAATCCGGCCAGTGATGGCAGGTTGTCCAGGTCTATAAAGGCAGCTCCGTCATTACCATCAGGTGTGAAGTTTGCAGGTGACTGATTGCAGCTGGCAGCTGCTGCAGGGCGGGGACGCGCGCGGCTCGTTCCTGGATGTGTGCGCCCGTGGGCGTGCCCCGAGTGGCGCACAGATGGACGAGCGGCGCTGGCAGGGGTCTGAACCGTAACAAAAAATGCAATTTTTGCCTCTTTGCACTGTAATTTGACCCCTTTAAAATGCTTCAAAAGTCACCAAACTTGGCACACATATCAGGACTGGCGAAAATTGCAATCTAGTAAAAAAAAAAAAAACCCCAAAACTCAAATTTGCGCTCTAGCGCAATTTTGAATATAACACAGAAAAAACTGCTCCTGGGAAGAAAACACAAACAAAACTGCTTGTAACTTCCGGTAGAAATGTCGGAGGGACATGAAACAAAAACTTCTATGTAGGTCTCACTTAGACCTACATTTTAATAATTGACATCCTTCGGCAAAAATCCACAGGAAGTTGCCAATTACCCCTTCAAAACAAAAGTTTTGTAAAACCCCGTCACCTTTCTTCAAACGTTATCTCCTCTGAGCCCGTTTGTTGTTTCGGCTTCAAACTCGCACAGGAGAGACTTTGAACCCTTCTGATTAAAAATTATTGAAAGAGTTTTGATAAGTGCTCCGGTTTTGATTTTATGACCCTTCAAAGATCAACTGCGCTGATGTCGCTGCGCTCCTGTTGTCTCAAGATGGCTACTACCACTGGACAAAAGTATTGGGACACTTAGAACTACCACTGGATAAAAGTATTGGGACACTTAGGACTAACACTAGGCAAAAGTATTGGGACACTTATGGCTACCACTGGACAAAAGAATTGGGCCACTTAGGACTAACAGTAGACAATGACAATGTGAAATGGAATTACATCTTTTTTGTCCTCAAAATTCTACACACAATACCCTATAATGATAGTAGCTACTATCCATGCTTCTACCGCTTATCCGGGTTCGGGTCGCGGGGGCAGCAGCCAAAGGCGGGCCCGACCAACGCTGCATGCAGCTTTAATTTTATTTTAGCCATTATGAAACACCAACACAGTATGAGTGCAGTGTTAGTACAGCTAGTGAGTGTGCCACACATTCACTACTAATTCATCAGTGTTTAATCTGTAGCTTACTTCAAAGTTGATATCATCTGATGCGTATCGGACCGATATGGGATGGGGACAGCCCTACGGTCAATAATGGTGTGGACGTAAACACAACATACTGTAATACAGAAGGTGAGGACCCCTTTAGTGTATCACTATGAGGACCCCTGTAGTGTATCACTATGAGGACCCCTTTAGTGTATCACATGACAGTATATAGTTGAGTGTAGGACAAGAATAAGAAAGTTTGTATACAAACGAGGTGTTTGTGTGTGCTGCAGATGCTCTGTAAGGAAAGGTCATTGAGGGCAGAAGACCACAACAAGGTAGACCTGCTGGCATGATGACTTTTCTCATAGTTCACTGCTCCATGTGTGACCTTCACAAACACCTTTGAAGGACACATGCTGCACTGAATCCTGATTTATGTCCCTTGTTGTTGTTCTTGTTGTTGTTGTGAGTGCAATACTTATGTTGACATCACTGATGCTACTTCCTGTGCGCTGCATGCCACTTCCTGTCTCCTCGCCAGCTCTTGGCGGCGGCCAAAGACCAGGACCAGGACTCCTTGAGGAGGTACAGCTGGACGCCAGACGCCATGGACAACATCAACATGGTCTCCTCACCAGTCCACTCGGGGTAAGTCAACAATCTTCCATCTATATATGTATATATATATGTATATATATATATATATATATATATATATATATATATATATATATATATACATATATATATATATATATATATATATATATATATATATATATATATAAACTACAAAAGCAGTGAAGTAGTCAGGTTGTGTAAATGCTAAATAACTTGCACACGTTTTCAATGTCTAGACTACAGGCAGGCCAGTCTAGTACCCGCACTTTTTTACTATAAAAGATGGCATCGTCTTCCTGAAATAAGCAGGGGCGTCCATGATAACAACATATGTTGCTCCAAAAGCTGTATGTACCTTTCAGCATTAATGGTGCCTTCACAGATGTGTAAGTTAGCCATGCCTTGGCCACTAATACACCCCCATACCATCACACATGCTGCCTAGAACACTTTCACCCTACAACAATCACTAATACACCCCCATACCATCACACATGCTGCCTAGAACACTTTTACCCTACAACAATCACTAATACACCCCCATACCATCACACATGCTGCCTAGAACACTTTCACCCTACAACAATCACTAATACACCCCCATACCATCACACATGCTGCCTAGAACACTTTCACCCTACAACAATCACTAATACACCCCCATACCATCACACATGCTGCCTAGAACACTTTCACCCTACAACAATCACTAATACACCCCCATACCATCACACATGCTGCCTAGAACACTTTCACCCTACAACAATCACTAATACACCCCCATACCATCACACATGCTGCCTAGAACACTTTCACCCTACAATAATCACTAATACACCCCCATACCATCACACATGCTGACTAGAACACTTTCACCCTACAACAATTACTAATACACCCCCATACCATCACACATGCTGCCTAGAACACTTTCACCCTACAACAATCACTAATACACCCCCATACCATCACACATGCTGCCTAGAACACTTTCACCCTACAACAATCACTAATACACCCCCATACCATCACACATGCTGCCTAGAACACTTTCACCCTACAATAATCACTAATACACCCCCATACCATCACACATGCTGACTAGAACACTTTCACCCTACAACAATCACTAATACACCCCCATACCATCACACATGCTGCCTAGTACACTTTCACCCTACAACAATCACTAATACACCCCCATACCATCACACATGCTGCCTAGAACACTTTCACCCTACAACAATCACTAATACACCCCCATACCATCACACATGCTGACTAGAACACTTTCACCCTACAACAATCACTAATACACCCCCATACCATCACACATGCTGCCTAGAACACTTTCACCATACAACAATCACTAATACACCCCCATACCATCACACATGCTGCCTAGAACACTTTCACCCTACAATAATCACTAATACACCCCCATACCATCACACATGCTGGCTAGAACACTTTCACCCTACAACAATCACTAATACACCCCCATACCATCACACATGCTGGCTAGAACACTTTCACCCTACAACAATCACTAATACACCCCCATACCATCACACATGCTGCCTAGAACACTTTCACCATACAACAATCACTAATACACCCCCATACCATCACACATGCTGACTAGAACACTTTCACCCTACAACAATCACTAATACACCCCCATACCATCACACATGCTGCCTAGAACACTTTCACCCTACAACAATCACTAATACACCCCCATACCATCACACATGCTGCCTAGTACACTTTCACCCTACAACAATCACTAATACACCCCCATACCATCACACATGCTGCCTAGAACACTTTCACCCTACAACAATCACTAATACACCCCCATACCATCACACATGCTGACTAGAACACTTTCACCCTACAACAATCACTAATACACCCCCATACCATCACACATGCTGCCTAGAACACTTTCACCATACAACAATCACTAATACACCCCCATACCATCACACATGCTGCCTAGAACACTTTCACCATACAACAATCACTAATACACCCCCATACCATCACACATGCTGCCTAGAACACTTTTACCCAGATGGTTCTTTTCCTCTTTGGTCCACAGTTTCCAAAAACAATTTCAAATGTGGACTCGTCAGACCACAGAACACTTGTCTGTCCGTCTTAGATGAGCTAGGGCCCAGGGAAAAGGTTTCTGGGTGTTGTTGATAAATGGCTGTGGCTTTGCATAGTAGAGTTTTAACTTGCACTTACAGATGTAGCGACCAACTGTAGTTACTGACAGTGGTTCTCTGAAGTGTTCCTGAGCCCTCGTGGTGATATCCTTTACACACTGATGTGGCTTTTTGATGCCTGAGGGACCCAAGGTGTGTAATATCAGTGATTTCTCCACATTCTCTTAACCTTTTGATGAAATTACGGCGCGTAGATGGTTGAGAAATGTTGTTCTTAAACAATTTGCTCAGGCATTTGTTGACAAAGTGGTGACCCTCGCCCCGTCCTTGTTTGTGAACAAGTGAGCATTTCATGGAAGCTGCTTTTAGAGCCAATCATGGCACCCACCTGTTCCCAATTAGCCTGCTCACCTGTGGCATGTTGCAAATAAGAGCATTCCTCAACTTCCTCACTCTTTTTTGCCACTTCTGCCAGCTTTTTTGAAACATGTTGCAGGCATCAAATTCCAAATGAGCTAATAATTGCAAAAAATGACAAAGTTTGTCAGTGTGAAGATGAAATATCTTGAATATAAGTGTATATTTTATTTAGCATTTACACAAGGTGACAACTTCACTGCTTCTGGCTTTTGCACATGTTCAGTTCATACATCTACAGTATAAATAACATCAAATGATATGCAGTTACAGTAACATGTAGGTGAGTATATATATATATATATATATATATAAACCTACAGGTTATATGTACTCACCTACGTCATGTGACACAGTTGTGTTGTCGTCCATCCCGCAGTTTTTCCTCTCCGCTCCCGCAGTACGACAACAGGTGACACACGGGTGTGCTTGATGTTGTTCTTTGTCTTCTTTGGGGTGACATCACTAACCCTCACCTCCAACACCCACTTCCTGCTTGCGTCTTTGACACACACACACACACTTATGAAGTGGAATGACTTGTATATTGTGTTGTTGTGTTGTTGGTCAGCTACACACTAACCTGACATGTGACCAAAGCTGAGTGCTGTAGTTGTGTGTGTGTGTGTGTGTGTGTGTGTGTGTGTGTGTGTGTGTGTGTGTGTGTGTGTGTGTGTGTGTGTGTGTGTGTGTGTGTGTGTGTGTGTGTGTGTGTGTGTGTGTGTGTGTGTAAGTACTAGGGTGGTACCCATACCAATATGTTGGTACCGGTACCAACATGTATTTCCATACTTTTATAAATAAAGGGCACCTAAAAAAATGTCATTATTAGCTTTATTTGTACAAAACAATGTTAGTGTAGATGAAAGATATGTTTATTATTGTCATTTAGTCCTTCAATCAAATGTTGAACATACTAGACAACTTGTCTTTTAGTAAGAAGTAAACAAACAAAGACTCCTAATTAGTAACATATTGTGTCATTTATACACCTATTATTTTATACACATTATGAGGGACAAACTGTAAAAATGGATTATTCATCTACTTGTTCATTTACTGTTAATATCTGCTTACTTCCTGTTCTAACATGTTCTATCTACACTTCCGTTCAAATGTAATAATCACTTATTCTTCTCTTCTTTGATACTTGACATTAGTTTTGGATGATACCACACATTTAGGTATGGATCATGTCGATATCAAGTAGTTCCAGGATCATACAATAAAGTATAATACCTAATAAACCAACAATAATATCTTTAAGAAATACTGATGAAAAGGGTAGGTGTCGTCCTGTTTTCTGTTTTAACATGTTCTATCTACACTTCTGTTCAAATGTAATAATCACTTATTCTTCTCTTCTTTGATACTTGACATTAGTTTTGGATGATACCACACATTTAGGTATGGATCATGTCGATACCAAGTAGTTCCAGGATCATACAATAAAATATAATACCTAATAAACCAATAATAATATGTTTAAGAAATACTGATGTAAAGGGTAGGTGTCACCCTGTTTTCTGTTCTAACATGTTCTATCTACACTTCTGTTCAAATATAATAATTCTCTTTTTTCATACTTGACATTAGTTTTCAATGATACCAGACTTTTAGCTATGGATCATGTCGATACCAAGTAGTTCCAGGATCATACATTGGTCATATTCAAAGTCCTCATGTCTCCAGGGACATATTTACTGACTTTATAAACATAATATGAATTATTACATTTAGTGACGATAAACAATATTCATGTAATCATAGTAGTATTGACTAAATACGATCTTGTACTTGGTATCATTACAGTGGATGTCAGGTGTAGATCCACCCATGGCGTTTGTTTACATTGTGACGCCGGTGATCTATTGTATCTTCCTACGCTGTGTAGTGAAGCATGTTTAGCTATTCCTTGTCCTGCAGTGATAATGATACTTGTAAGAAACTTACCTTATTTGCGTCATGATCCGCGGCTCGGATCATGTCATTTTCTGGTTTTGTACTGTTTTGTTATCACATCCGGTTTAGTATTTGACTTCCTTAGTTCCTGGTGGCACTTCCTGTTTTGTTCTGTTGCCTAGTTACGTACTAGTGTCACCTGCATTGTGTGTTTGACGCGCACCTGCATCTTAATTTCTGTCTGTATTTATGCCTGCCCTTTTTTGTCATTGGTCCTCGCAGTCTAATTTGCTATTTCATGCTACAGGTGACCTCGCTAACCCCGCTTGTGGTAAAGACTATTTTGGTGTGTTTTAGCTGCCACGCTATTCCCTCGTTTGTTTATTTCCCTAGCTGACATGCTAGCGTCTTTTGTTCTTTCTAGCTCACATGCTAGTTCTGTTGGTTTGTCTCTAGTGCCTTTGTGCAAGTATTTATGTGTTTAGTTTGTTCTTTAGTATAAATAAGTCTTCAGTTCTTACCTTCACGCTGTGTCCATTCCGCCTGCATAATTGAGAGAACGCACCCGCATCACCAGAATGCCAACCAAGCGTCATAATTTGTCGCCATGGAGGCCAGGATTAGTGATTTAGAAGTAGCTAAACCACTGCGGATGGACGTTAGCCGCCAGCTAGCTAGCCATGTGTTAAAGCATCTCTTCCTGAGGGTGTTTCAGTGTTAAAACTTCACCTTTATCTTGACTTTTTACACCAAAATGTGTCCATTCTCCCTTTTCTGTCTACACACTGTGTCTGCTTGTAAGTACTCTGTGTGTGTGCACTGCCATACATGCTCCACGTGACGACGCGCCGTCACATCTGTAGAAATGCGTATTATTTTTAAATTGGCAACGGGTACTTTTCAAGCAGAGTATAGTATAGTTTTTTTATATCATTAGTACTACGATACTATACTAGTACCGCGATATCATACAACCCTCGTTACAACACTAAATATTACTGATAATAGTACATTAGCAGTTTTTTTTTTCGGGCTAAAGTAGCAGAATAGAGAAAAAACAATCAGAATAAAATGTGAAATAGAGGAGAGGGGAAATGAATATGTACAGTATATATTATTATAATAAATCATGGATGTATCATAATTGTAATTGCTTATTAAAATTCAACTCCTACTTTGTTTACTTCTGTGATGACCTTCAAGTTTTGTAATCACTCAGAAATATCCAGCAGCTAAAATGCACCAAACATGCTAACACAGCTAAAATGCTAACACAGCTAAAACATGAACACGTGTGGAGAAGTGAGGGTTTTCATCAGGATTCAAACGAGTGTAGTTTAAAAGAAATGTTTTTTTAAATATCCACAAAGTTTTATGAGCAGGATGTGTTGTGTCGCCATCTTTGTTGAATTTGACTTTCTGCACCATGACTAGGGGAGGTTGTTTCGATTGGGTCATATAAGTGAATGCTGTGATTGTTGAACAAGTAATAGCCACTGACTTGAGCCACTTATCTTGGCCACCAGACGGCCACAAAAACTATTTTTAAATAATAATACGCTGGCCGTAGTTTGGATATGTTGGGATAACAAAAGTAAAATGTAATTTTCCGTTTAAAAAACACACATAACTACAGCAGTCGCCGACACTGGAGGATTCTGGGTTGTTGTTTGTTTATCTGGCCGTGTGAGCGCATGTTTGACTTCCTGTGCCGCAGGTCCTGGTGAGCTTCATGGTGGACGCCCGGGGCGGCTCCATGCGGGGCAGTCGCCACAACGGCATGCGCATCATCATCCCGCCCAGGAAGTGCACGGCGGCCCACGCGCATCACCTGTCGCCTGGTCAAGCGGCATAAGCTGGCGTCGCCGCCCCCCATGGTGGAGGGGGAGGGCCCGGCCAGCCGGCTGGTGGAGGTGGGCCCGGCCGGCGCTCAGTTCCTAGGGTAAGGCGCGATGCTTTGGTGGCGCCGCTTGGGTTTGACCACATCCAACCCCTCCCCCCCTACCCCCGCGCTTCCTGCCGCCGCCATTTCCTTGCCATCGTTGTTTCTAACTTTTGTGAAACAATATAAAGTCAACATGGATCTTGCTGCTGTAGCTCCGCCCACTGTCCCCTCATTGGCTGCCTGCTGTGAGTGGACATCTCTGTAAATAAGACCACTTTAGGAAGGTGTCTTGTGCGAGAAAGTCTTGGTCTGTCCCCCTCGAGCTCACAAGTGTGTGTGTGTGTGTCTAATGTGTGTGTCGTGTGTGTGTGTCTAATGTGTGTGTGTGTTTGCGGTGGCCGCAGTAAGCTCCATCTTCCCAGACAGCCGCCGGCTCTTAATGAAGGCGAGAGCCTGGTTAGTCCAGTTCTCCAGCTGGGACCCC
>NC_084618.1:8528891-8578891 GCF_033978795.1 Nerophis ophidion | reverse complement strand
CTGTACGACTGCAAGACCGAGGACCTGCGTCAGCTCCTCAACGGCATGGATGAAGGTAAAGACCTGCTGGCTTTCAAGCTTTGGGACCGTACCCAATTCCATACTTTTTTAGGCAGGTATCCATTCACATAAAACCAAACCTCTGTCACGCTTGATGTCACGTCCAGTTTCAGACTTGTTCGGTCCGATTGCGGACGAAACACCGGCTCACGTCAACCATCAGTCAGGCAAAGTCCTTCTAAGTAATGTTGCAAGTTCCAACACCAAGAAAGCAAATATGCTCGGGAGAAAACGCTCCAATGTAAAGTAAGAGTCCACTCTTGCAAAATGTGCTAGCTTGATGCTAATTAACATTGGATTTGCCATAGACATGCTACTGTTAGCATTTGTGATTTTACATGGCGCTTTTAACTCCTCCGACCAAGATGCTTGTTACAATCAAACAGCTGATGTGTGATAAAAGTACAATACTTGCAACACAAAACCTTCGTAAGGCAGAACATAGTACATTAGCCTCCTGGGAAAAGCCACTTCCAAGTTTCACAACAATCACAGCTTTTGAAAACCTCAAATTGTACATTTTGGAAAATGTGGTGTTTTCAAAAGCTGGCGGCCATGATCATCAATTCTAAGAATTAAAGACTTGACTTTTCTCACTTTGCATGCAAGGAGATGATGTCACTTCCTGGATTCACTTTTCAAGTTGATTTGCTGACAATCTCATGTTGTTAAGTTTCACCTGTCTAGTATAGAACACCATCATTATAGTCATAGTATATAACACTATCATTATTGTCATAGTATATAACACCATCATTATAGTCATAGTATATAACACCATCATTATTGTCATAGTATATAACACCATTATTGTCATAGTATATAACACCATCATTATAGTCATAGTACATAACACCATCATTATTGTCATAGTATATAACACCATCATTATAGTCATAGTATATAACACCATCATTATAGTCATAGTATATAACACCATCATTATAGTCATAGTATATAACACCATCATTATTGTCATAGTATATAACACCATCATTATTGTCATAGTATAGAACACCATCATTATAGTCATAGTACATAACAACATCATTATTGTCATCCATATCAAGTAGTTTGTAATGAAACAGGCTGATAAAAAGGCTAAAACATATCTTTAAATTCACATATTTGTGTTTTTATTCATGATTAGTATTAGAGCTAGGTGATGTGGAGCAAAAGTGATACCAGAGTATTTTTATTCCGTATGGTGGTACACGGTACATACCAATACAATACACGGTACAGTATACACCAATACACGGTACATACCTATACAATACACGGTACAGTATATACCAATACACGGTACATACCAATACACGGTACATACCAATACACGGTACAGTATATACCAATACACGGTACATACCAATACACGGTACATACCAATACACGGTACAGTATATACCAATACACGGTACATACCAATACAATACACGGTACAGTATATACCAATACACGGTACATACCAATACACGGTACATACCAATACACGGTACAGTATATACCAATACACGGTACATACCAATACAATACACGGTACAGTATATACCAATACACGGTACATACCAATACAATACACGGTACAGTATATACCAATACACGGTACATACCAATACAATACACGGTACAGTATATACCAATACACGGTACATACCAATACAATACACGGTACATACCAATACACAGTACAGTACATACCAACATCTTAAAAAAAACGTGCAAAGTGCTTAAGGTTCCTTAAGTGTTTTACGACTGGATAACCAGTGTTTAAATCATTTGGGTTGTAAGTAGTAACACGTTGTTAATTCTTCTAGAGTACTTAGTTAGTCGTTACTATGGCAAAGCAATTTTTGTTCGTTAGCATTAGCTTTCTATCCTCAAGCTTGTGTGCGGGGAGAGATGGATCTTCTACTCGCTAGCTGTTCAGTTTGAAACTACTTTTTAGATAGTCCGGCTGTGAGTAGAGGCACTTTCAAGCTAAGGTGTCGCTAAACATTGTTTAGCTATCGTTAGCTTCTGTGCTAAGTCGCTAACAGAAGTGAACGACAAAAAGAGATGAGATTCTAGTAAAGTGACTACAAGGAGAGATACAGCTTCTAAATCAAAGTGGCGTACGTGTAAATAAAACTGGAGTCGCTCACCATTTGCCAAATAAATCATTGAGAAGTCGGCGCCATACTCTCTGGTTGTGTTGGGTTGTCGAAAGTCACAGAAGCCTACACTGCAAAAAGTCAGTGTTCATAAACAAGAATAACAAATACAAAAATGAGGGCTATTTTACTAAGCAAAATGATCTGCCAATAGAACAAGAAAATTTGGCTTGTCAAGAATTTCCAAAACAAATCAAATCAGCTAACCTCGATGAACCCCAAAATACCTTCAAATAAGTACATTCTCACTAATGATGTCATGGTCTGTGGTCACCTTTTGTTTCCTTATGTTCCGTTGGTTTAAGACTCTTTTTAGTTCATGTTTACGCTCCATTGTTTTGTCAACGTGACGACCGATTAGTTCACCTGTACTCATTATTTCACCTGCACTCATTTGGACTCACACACCGGATTTGTGTAGGACTCACGCACCTGTGTTAATCATGTCACTATAATTTAAGCTTATAGTTGCCAGGCAGTCGGGCTGGCGTCATTATTGTTGCTCCATGCTCTGTTCACTCTGGTTATGTATCGCTCTGCTCATTTCCTTCCAAGTAAGTTTTGTTTATTCATGTCACGTTTAGTGAGTCTTTTGTTTTATATCCATAGTTTTGCCTTTGTGGTAGTTTTTGTTTTTTAGCCAAGTGCGCGCCTTTAGTTTGCACTTTTTTTTTTTCTAGATAAATTAAAATATGTCTTTACCTTCATGCCATGTCCCGTCACCTTCCTTTGCATTCCAGGAAAACACACCACACCATAGCCCCCGTTCTGACCAATAACTGTACTCTACTATACCAGTACGTGTTTTCTATGGTTTCATTGAAAATAAAACAGCAAAGTCCATTTGGCTGTCATCTGTTTTAATATCAGACACAATTGTGTCGAAGTCATGATTCTTTTTTTCATGCTTGAAATAAGAAATTATTACTTTAAAAAGTAGTTTTCTACTTGTGAGTGTTGATGACTCAGCTTTGCAAGACTTGATATTCTACTTTCAAGCATGTTTTACTCAATATAGCTCATCACATCTCAGCAACAAGCTGGAATATCTTACTGACATCATTTAGGAGCAAAACCCTTAAAACAAGTAAACACTAACATAAAATCTGCTTAGTGAGAATAACGATCTTCTCAGACAGAAAATAAGCAAATATCAGCCTTATTTGACATATTTCATCTTACTTAGATTTCAGTTTTTGCAGTACATAAAGATGCAAAGCGCCGTTACAAATGCACATCAAAAGTTAGAGGTGTGGCGGTATGGTCTCAAATACAAACCACTTTCTAAAATATTAACTATGATATAATATCAACATTTTCTAATTACATGCTACCTTTTTGCTGCCGTTTGACTTATTTGTTGTTCATTTTTGCCATAAAAAGAGGCAAATGTCGCCCAGGCCACACTTTGCCTTCCTAGCCAAAGAAGTAAAGCAGCGATTGACTGATTGAAGCTTTTATTAGTAGATTGCACAGTATCAATCAATCAATCAATCAATGTTTATTTATATAGCCCCAAATCACAAATGTCTCAAAGGACTGCACAAACTATTACGACTACGACATCCTCGGAAGAACCCACAAAAGGGCAAGGAAAACTCACACCCAGTGGGCAGGGAGAATTCACATCCAGTGGGACGCCAGTGACAATGCTGACTTTGAGAAACCTTGGAGAGGACCTCAGAAGTGGGCAACCCCCCCCCCCCTCTAGGGGACCGAAAGCAATGGATGTCGAGCGGGTCTAACATGATACTGTGAAAGTTCAATCCATAGTGGCTCCAACACAGCCACGAGAGTTCAGTTCAAAGCGGATCCAAGACAGCAGCGAGGAAACCATCTCAAGCGGAGGCGGATCAGCAGCGTAGGGATGTCCCCAACCGATACACAGGCGAGCGGTCCATCCTGGGTCTCGACTCTGGACAGCCAGTACTTCATCCATGGTCATCGGACCGGACCCCCTCCACAAGGGAGGGGGGGACATAGGAGAAAAAAGAAAAGAAGCGGCAGATCAACTGGTCTAAAAAGGGAGTCTATTTAAAGGCTAGAGTATACACATGAGTTTTAAGGTGAGACTTAAATGCTTCTACTGAGGTAGCATCTCGAACTGTTACCGGGAGGGCATTCCAGAGTACTGGAGCCCGAACGGAAAACGCTCTATAGCCCGCAGACTTTTTTTGGGCTCTAGGAATCACTAATAAGCCGGAGTCCTTTGAAGGCAGATTTCTTGCCGGGACATATGGTACAATACAATCGGCAAGATAGGACGGAGCTAGACCGTGTAGTATTTTATACCTAAGTAGTAAAACCTTAAAGTCACATCTTAAGTGCACAGGAAGCCAGTATAGGTATATATGTATGTATATATGTATATAAAGGTATATACAGTATAGGTATATATGTATGTATATATGTATATAAAGGTATATACAGTATAGGTATATATGTATGTATATATGTATATAAAGGTATATACAGTATAGGTATATATGTATGTATATATGTATATAAAGGTATATACAGTATAGGTATATATGTATGTATATATGTATATAAAGGTATATACAGTATAGGTATATATGTATGTATATAAAGGTATATACAGTATAGGTATATATGTATGTATATATGTATATAAAGGTATATACAGTATAGGTATATATGTATGTATATATGTATATAAAGGTATATACAGTATAGGTATATATGTATGTATATATGTATATAAAGGTATATACAGTATAGGTATATATGTATGTATATATGTATATAAAGGTATATACAGTACAGGCGTAATGTGATCAAACTTTCTTGTTCTTGTCAAAAGTCTAGCAGCTGCATTTTGTACCAACTGTAATCTTTTAATGCTAGACATGGGGAGACCCCAAAATAATACGTTACAGTAATCGAGACGAGGCGTAACAAACGCATGGATAATGATCTCGGCGTCTTTAGTGGACAAAATGGAGCAAATTTTAGCGATATTACGGAGATGAAAGAAGGTCGTTTTAGTAACGCCTTTAATGTGTGACTCAAAGGAGAGAGTTGGGTGGATAATAATACCCAGATTTTTTACCGTTTTACAGTTCAGTACATATTCCGTACAATTGACCACTAAATGGTAACACCCCAATAAGTTTTTCAATTTGTTGAAGTCAGGGTTCAAAGTTTGTTGAAAGTGTTGCCAAACGCCAGGAGAGTGTCTCCAAGCTGTGTTGTCTCAGCACTTCCAGACGTGAGAAAGGTTGGCTTCTATGCTGTGGTAATGCACACTCCCTGGGCTTGTGGTGGCGGATCCACGCTCTCACCCGTGCGGCAACATGAGTTTCATTAGCAAAGAAATGCAAGAAACACCTCTCTTCCACTTCCTCAGTAAATATGGCGACTAAGTGCTCTGCAGTTGTTTGTTGTGTGTTGGCAACAACTTGGTTTTGCCTCACCCGAGTCTGTTGTTCTTGATCAGTATCAGTATCGTTACATCCCTGGTGGAATCTCACATGTTTTACTTCCTGGTAGAACTGGACAACACGGAGGAGCTGCAGAAGAAGAGGATCTGCCGCATCATCACCAAGGACTTCCCCCAGTACTTTGCCGTGGTGTCTCGGATTCGTCAGGAAACCAATCAGATGGGCCCTGAGGGCGGCACCCTCTGCAGCCGGAGTGTCCCGTTGGTACAGGCCTCCTTCCCTGAGGGGGCGTTAACCAAAAAGATCAAGGTTGGGCTGCAGGTGAGTACGGGAAGAAGGACAAAGTCAACAAGATGGTGGTCGGAGGCTCTTAACCCAACCTTCCCCCGTCAGGCCCAGCCGGTACCAGACGACACTGTGAAAAAAATCCTGGGTAACCGAGCCACCTTCAGCCCAATTGTGACGGTGGAGCCCAGAAGGAGGAAGTTCCACAAGCCCATCACCATGACGATTCCGGTCCCACCCCTCTCAGGCGAGGGTCTTTCCAACGGGTACAAAGGAGACTGCACTCCATGCCTCCGCCTTCTTTGCAGCATCACAGGTATTCCCACGACAATAACGGTGATACTTTGAAAATAGTCACTGAAGCGTTGGAATGCAATGTTTGTTCACCTGTATCGTCACAAAACTCAACCCGGGTCGACTGGCGTACTGGTCTCTCAGGCGGTACTTCGCCGGCACAATGGGAGGACATCACAGGCACGACCCCTCTCACCTTCGTCAACGACTGCGTCTCCTTCACGACCAACGTCTCGGCCAGGTTCTGGCTAGCGGACTGCCACCAGGTCCCGGAGACGGTGGGTTTGGCCTCGCAGCTGTACAGAGAGCTGATCTGCGTGCCCTACATGGCCAAGTTTGTGGTCTTCGCCAAGATGAACGACTCGCTGGAGTCCCGGCTGAGGTGTTTCTGTATGACGGACGACAAGGTGGACAAGACCCTGGAACAGCAGGAGAACTTTGAGGAGGTGGCCAGGAGCAAAGACATCGAGGTGCTGACTGGTCTTGAAATAGAACGGATCTAAGTCTTTGTAACTCCGCTTCTAACTTGTTTTTATGTGTTCTTAGGTTCTAGAAGGTCGGCCCATTTACGTGGATTGTTACGGCAACCTGGCTCCTCTGACCAAAACTGGTCAGCAGTTAGTTCTCAACTTCTACGCCTTCAAGGAGAACCGGTTGCCCTTTTGCGTCAAGGTAAAACTCATGAAGGTCATTCTGCTCAAACAAGACAAACTAGCTTTTGAAAGAGTGGAACCACGCCCCCAGGCGATAACCATTGATCCACTCGCTGACCTCGGCATGGCAACAATCCATACTGGTCCACACTTTGCCGCTCTGTTACTTCTGCTTGGTGGGAGCTGGAACCAGTTCATGAAAACCCCGCTAATTAGGACCTGCCTGTCAGGGCGCCGCCTGCCTTTAAGAGACTTGTCCTTCCATTAGCCGTCATCCCATAATTGGTCTGAAGGATTGTTGTTTCGTTCTTTGTGGTCGTTCAAAAAGATTGTACGCTAACAGAGGAACGGTACGCAAATTCCACGGTTTGGCTCTCATCACGGTTTGTGGTCCCGGTTTTTGTTTTGATTCGTTGTTCTTTTTAACGACCCAGACTCTACGGTTTAGCACAACGACTCAGCGTAAGATTGTTTGAATCAATAATGTCTTGAACAGTGACATAGCTGACCATATTCCCTTCTCATTGATTGATTGACTGATTGAAGCTTTTATTAGTAGATTGCACAGTACAGTACATATTATTAGTAGATTGCACAGTACAGTACATATTATTAGTAGATTGTACAGTACATATTATTAGTAGATGTCACAGTACAGTACATATTATTAGTAGATTGCACAGTACAGTACATATTATTAGTAGATGTCACAGTACAGTACATATTATTAGTAGATTGCACAGTCCAGTACATATTATTAGTAGATTGCACAGTACAGTACATATTATTAGTAGATTGCACAGTACAGTACATATTATTAGTAGACTGCACAGTACAGTACATATTATTAGTAGATTGCACAGTACAGTACATATTATTAGTAGATTGCACAGTACAGTACATATTATTAGTAGATTGCACAGTACAGTACATATTATTAGTAGATTGCACAGTACAGTACATATTATTAGTTGATGTCACAGTACAGTACATATTATTAGTAGATTGCACAGTCCAGTACATATTATTAGTAGATTGCACAGTACAGTACATATTATTAGTAGATTGCACAGTACAGTACATATTATTAGTAGATTGCACAGTACAGTACATATTAGTAGATTACACAGTACAGTACATATTATTAGTAGATTGCACAGTACAGCCGCGACCCCGAAAGGGAATAAGCGGTAGAAAATGGATGGATGGATGCACAGTACAGTACATATTAATAGATTGCACAGTACAGTACATATTATTAGTAGATTGCACAGTACAGTACATATTATTAGTAGATTGCACAGTACAGTACATATTATTAGTAGATTGCACAGTACAGTACATATTATTAGTAGATTGCACAGTACAGTACATATTATTAGTTGATGTCACAGTACAGTACATATTATTAGTAGATTGCACAGTCCAGTACATATTATTAGTAGATTGCACAGTACAGTACATATTATTAGTAGATTGCACAGTACAGTACATATTATTAGTAGATTGCACAGTACAGTACATATTATTAGTAGACTGCACAGTACAGTACATATTATTAGTAGATTGCACAGTACAGTACATATTATTAGTAGATGTCACAGTACAGTAAATATTATTAGTAGACTGCACAGTACAGTACATATTATTAGTAGATTGCACAGTACAGTACATATTATTAGTAGATTGCACAGTACAGTACATATTATTAGTAGATTGCACAGTACAGTACATATTATTAGTAGATGTCACAGTACAGTACATATTATTAGTTGATGTCACAGTACAGTACATATTATTAGTAGATTGCACAGTACAGTACATATTATTAGTAGATTGCACAGTACAGTACATATTATTAGTAGATGTCACAGTACAGTACATATTAGTAGATTGCACAGTACAGTACATATTATTAGTAGATTGCACAGTACAGTACATATTATTAGTAGATTGCACAGTACAGTACATATTATTAGTAGATTGCACAGTACAGTACATATTATTAGTAGATTGCACAGTACAGTACATATTATTAGTTGATGTCACAGTACAGTACATATTATTAGTAGATTGCACAGTCCAGTACATATTATTAGTAGATTGCACAGTACAGTACATATTAGTAGATTGCACAGTACAGTACATATTATTAGTAGATTGCACAGTACAGTACATATTATTAGTAGATTGCACAGTACAGTACATATTATTAGTAGACTGCACAGTACAGTACATATTATTAGTAGATTGCACAGTACAGTACATATTATTAGTAGATTTCACAGTACAGTACATATTATTTGTAGATTGCACAGTACAGCACATATTATTAGTAGATTGCACAGTACAGTACATATTATTAGTAGATGTCACAGTACAGTAAATATTATTAGTAGACTGCACAGTACAGTACATATTATTAGTAGATTGCACAGTACAGTACATATTATTAGTAGATTGCACAGTACAGTACATATTATTAGTAGACTGCACAGTCCAGTACATATTATTAGTAGATTGCACAGTACAGTACATATTATTAATAGATTGCACAGTACAGTACATATTATTAGTAGATTGCACAGTACAGTACATATTATTTGTAGATTGCACAGTACAGCACATATTATTAGTAGATTGCACAGTACAGTACATATTATTAGTAGATGTCACAGTACAGTAAATATTATTAGTAGACTGCACAGTACAGTACATATTATTAGTAGATTGCACAGTACAGTACATATTATTAGTAGATTGCACAGTACAGTACATATTATTAGTAGATGTCACAGTACAGTACATATTATTAGTAGATTGCACAGTACAGTACATATTATTAGTAGATTGTACAGTACAGTACATATTATTAGTAGATGTCACAGTACAGTACATATTATTAGTAGATTGCACAGTACAGTACATATTATTAGTAGATTGCACAGTACAGTACATATTATTAGTAGATTGCACAGTACAGTACATATTATTAGTAGATTGCACAGTACAGTACATATTATTAGTAGATTGCACAGTACAGTACATATTATTAGTTGATGTCACAGTACAGTACATATTATTAGTAGATTGCACAGTCCAGTACATATTATTAGTAGATTGCACAGTACAGTACATATTATTAGTAGATTGCACAGTACAGTACATATTATTAGTAGATTGCACAGTACAGTACATATTAGTAGATTACACAGTACAGTACATATTATTAGTAGATTGCACAGTACAGCCGCGACCCCGAAAGGGAATAAGCGGTAGAAAATGGATGGATGGATGCACAGTACAGTACATATTAATAGATTGCACAGTACAGTACATATTATTAGTAGATTGCACAGTACAGTACATATTATTAGTAGATTGCACAGTACAGTACATATTATTAGTAGATTGCACAGTACAGTACATATTATTAGTAGATTGCACAGTACAGTACATATTATTAGTTGATGTCACAGTACAGTACATATTATTAGTAGATTGCACAGTCCAGTACATATTATTAGTAGATTGCACAGTACAGTACATATTATTAGTAGATTGCACAGTACAGTACATATTATTAGTAGATTGCACAGTACAGTACATATTATTAGTAGACTGCACAGTACAGTACATATTATTAGTAGATTGCACAGTACAGTACATATTATTAGTAGATGTCACAGTACAGTAAATATTATTAGTAGACTGCACAGTACAGTACATATTATTAGTAGATTGCACAGTACAGTACTATTATTAGTAGATTGCACAGTACAGTACATATTATTAGTAGATTGCACAGTACAGTACATATTATTAGTAGATGTCACAGTACAGTACATATTATTAGTTGATGTCACAGTACAGTACATATTATTAGTAGATTGCACAGTACAGTACATATTATTAGTAGATTGCACAGTACAGTACATATTATTAGTAGATGTCACAGTACAGTACATATTAGTAGATTGCACAGTACAGTACATATTATTAGTAGATTGCACAGTACAGTACATATTATTAGTAGATTGCACAGTACAGTACATATTATTAGTAGATTGCACAGTACAGTACATATTATTAGTAGATTGCACAGTACAGTACATATTATTAGTTGATGTCACAGTACAGTACATATTATTAGTAGATTGCACAGTCCAGTACATATTATTAGTAGATTGCACAGTACAGTACATATTAGTAGATTGCACAGTACAGTACATATTATTAGTAGATTGCACAGTACAGTACATATTATTAGTAGATTGCACAGTACAGTACATATTATTAGTAGACTGCACAGTACAGTACATATTATTAGTAGATTGCACAGTACAGTACATATTATTAGTAGATTTCACAGTACAGTACATATTATTTGTAGATTGCACAGTACAGCACATATTATTAGTAGATTGCACAGTACAGTACATATTATTAGTAGATGTCACAGTACAGTAAATATTATTAGTAGACTGCACAGTACAGTACATATTATTAGTAGATTGCACAGTACAGTACATATTATTAGTAGATTGCACAGTACAGTACATATTATTAGTAGACTGCACAGTCCAGTACATATTATTAGTAGATTGCCACAGTACAGTACATATTATTAATAGATTGCACAGTACAGTACATATTATTAGTAGATTGCACAGTACAGTACATATTATTTGTAGATTGCACAGTACAGCACATATTATTAGTAGATTGCACAGTACAGTACATATTATTAGTAGATGTCACAGTACAGTAATATTATTAGTAGACTGCACAGTACAGTACATATTATTAGTAGATTGCACAGTACAGTACATATTATTAGTAGATTGCACAGTACAGTACATATTATTAGTAGATGTCACAGTACAGTACATATTATTAGTAGATTGCACAGTACAGTACATATTATTAGTAGATTGTACAGTACAGTACATATTATTAGTAGATGTCACAGTACAGTACATATTATTAGTAGATTGCACAGTACAGTACATATTATTAGTAGATTGCACAGTACAGTACATATTCCGTACAATTGACCACTAAATGGTAACACCCCAATAAGTTTTTCAACTTCTTTAAGTCGGGTCCGCCTTCATCAGTTCATGGTAGACTTGGGGTCTGAATCTTTGGGTACCTAACAAATTGATCCAACTCTGTTTCCTGGGCTGAGGATTAGATTCAGAATCGATGCTTGATTCAAACCGATTCTCGCAATGTATTTGGTGTAACATAATGAAACTTTCTCAAAAGGGTTTATGGGCCAGGAAAGCTCTTTGTGGTTGCATGGTAATGGTTTTTTAATACGTACTTTTGAAAATCAATTTTTGAAAATGATTACAGTATTTCCTTGAATTGCCGCCGGGTATATAGTATACTTACATCATGTATATATTACATGTTATTATAAATGTTACCACATGACATATACTTACATCATGTATATATTACATGTTATTAGGAATGTTAGTAGATACTACAAATATACTTACATCATGTATATATTACATGTTATTATGAATGTTACTACATGACATATATACTTACATCATGTATATATTACATGTTATTAGGAATGTTACTAGATACTACATATATACTTACATCATGTATATATTACATGTTATTATGAATGTTACTACATGACATATATACTTACATCATGTATATATTACATGTTATTATGAATGTTACTACATGACATATATACTTACATCATGTATATATTACATGTTATTATAAATGTTACCAAATGACGTATACTTACATCATGTATATATTACATGTTATTAGGAATGTTACTAGATACTACATATATACTTACATCATGTATATATTACATGTTATTATGAATGTTACTACATGACTTATATACTTACATCATGTATATATTACATGTTATTATGAATGTTACTACATGACATATATACTTACATCATGTATATATTACATGTTATTATGAATGTTACTAGATACTACATATATACTTACATCATGTATATATTACATGTTATTATGAATGTTACTAGATACTACATATATACTTACATCATGTATATATTACATGTTATTATGAATGTTACTATATACTACATATATACTTACATCATGTATACAAAACCTTAATGGAGATGTTTGGGTGTTTTACAGGCCCACTAGAGCGGCTCCATTCTAAGCTGACTTTTGATTGCATTTATTTACTATTTAGAATACATCCAAAGAAAAAAACACATTTGTGGTTTTGTTTCTCAACATTTCCCCCAAAAGTGCCGTCCTCCTTTAAGTGAGACAGTTGATGGATGGCAGAATTGGCGTAATAGTTGGTTTAATCCAAGCGACAACATTGAATAACCATCACAGTCCGTGAGATCGGTAACTTGAGTCTGGATGTCGGTAAACAAGAGTCAAATATCCGGGAGTGGCGCCAAGAACCCGTGAGAAGTGCTACTGTACTTCCTCTACTGTATGTCTTATACAAAAGTATGCTCACCGTGTTTCCGCTTGCTTCATGTTGCGCTGAGTGCTAACTTGGAAGTAGGCGGTACGTAAAGAAGCCTTTTATTTCCTGGTTCAGGTTCGAGACCCCAGCCAGGAGGCGTGCGGGCGCCTGAGCTTCCTGAAGGAGGCGAAGGGCGCCAAAGGCCTCCCGCAGACGGCGGTGTGCAACTTGAACATCACGCTGCCCGCCGCCACAAAGGTAAGGTGCAGCTCGGCGCCATGTGTGCTCACCTCCATCGCCATCGCCATCGCCATGGTCAGGGCAGCGGGGGTGGGAGGTGTCTTTTATCTGTTTAAGGCTTCTCTCAATATCTGTTGATGATTGATAATTGATGATTGATGATTGATGATTGTTGATTGATTATTGCTGGTGTGCAGTGGGTTCTTTCCATTCCAATGCTTCTGGCTGCAGGCAACTAAATGTTCTCACTTTGCTATCAGGCTGGCTTTTTGTCCCCGCCGTCGATGTTTGCATATTGGAGTCATGTGACTTCTCATCTGCTCTTTGATCTTTGTGGTGATTTCTTTCTTTTTTTCTTTTGGTTTTTTCTTTTCCTTTGCCACCGAGCTGCTGTCAATCACTCTCCTTTTTCACACCCTGATGTTTCTCCCCCCTTGCTTTCCATTATGTTACGCCCCAACCGTGTCTGCAATGCATCTTGGGAACCAGGAAATGGAGTCTGATGACGAGGAAGAGGTAAAGCACCCCCCCCCCCCCCCCCAACCTCCCCCCGACCCCCCCGCCATGCGCTACATACCCTCTGCTAGCATAGCCTTAAATCCGGCCGTGGTCACTTCCTGTGTTGAAAGTGCTGACTGATGCATGAGTGAATAAGTTTAAGATGACACAGCTGGCACCAGTGAATAAGTTTAAGATGACACAGCTGGCACCAGTGAATAAGTTGAAGATGACACAGCTGGCACCAGTGAATAAGTTTAAGATGACACAGCTGGCACCAGTGAATAAGTTGAAGATGACACACCTGTAGTTGTCTCCTTCAGGGCCTCACAAAGCCCCTTGCTTATTCTTATATTACCTCACATTACCCAGCATGCACCAGACATCAAAACAACTTGTTGACTGAGGTCCTGACCTCCAGCAACTCAAACATAACCTTGAAAAAACACGCTTTTTGACCACGTTTAATCAATATTAGGTTCTGATGTTGATTTGACATTGAATTTTGGTTATTTCCCGACCAACATCCTACAACACAAACATAATGTTGAAACAACATGCTTCTTGACGACATTTAATCAATATTGGGATCTGATGTTGATTTGACATTGAATTTTGGTCATGTTTCCAACCAATATTCTACAACACAAATACAACATGGAAACAACATGCTTTTTGACAACGTTTATTCAATGTCAGTTTGTGACGTTGATTTGACCGTTGAATTTTGGTAATGTTTCCAACACAACTACAATGTTGAAACAGCTTTTAATCAATGTTGGGTTCCGACATTGATTTGACGTTGAAATTTGGTCATTTTTCAACCAATATCCTACAACACAAATACAATGTTGAAACAACATGCTTTTTCACAACGTTTAATCAATGTTGAGCTCTGACATTGATTTAACATTGAATTTTCATTATTTCCCGACCAATATTCTACAACACAAATAAAACGTTGAAACAACTTTTAATCAATGTTGGGATCTGACGTCAATTCGACCATTGAATTTTGGTAATGTTTCCAACCAACATCCTACAACACAAATACAACATTGAAGCAACGTGCTTTTTGACAAAGTTTATTTAATGGCAGTTTGTGACGTTGATTTGACATTGAAATATGGTCATTTCCCAATCAATATTCTACAACACAAATACAACGTTGAAACAACATACTTTTTCACAACGTTTAATCAATGTTGGGGTCCGACGTCAATTTGACCATTGAATTTTGGTAATGTTTCCAACCAACATCCTACAACACAAATACAACATTGAAACAACATGCTTTTTGACAATGTTTATTCAATGTTGGGCTTTGACGTTGATTTAACATTGAATTTTCGTCATTTCCCGACCTATATTCTACAACACAAATAAAACGTTGAAACAACTTTTAATCAATGTTGGGTTCTGGCGTTGATTTGACCATTGAATTTTGGTAATGTTGCCAAGCAACATCCTACAACACAAATACAACGTTGAAGCAACATGATTTTTGACAACGTTTATTCAATGTCAGTTTGTGACGTTGATTTGACATTGAAATTGGTTATTTACCAACTAATATTCTACAACACAAATACAACGTTGAAACAACTTTTAATCAATGTTGGGTTCTGACATTGATTTAACATTGAAATTTGGTCAATTCCCAACCAATATTCTACAACACAAATACAACATTGAAACAACATGCTTTTTGACAGCGTTTATTCAGTGTTGCATTCTGACGTTGATTTGACATAGAATTTGTTCATTTCCCACTGATATTCTAAAACACAAATACAACGTTGAAACAATGTTTAATAAAAGTTGGGTTCTGACGTCAATTTGACCATTGAATTTTGGTCATGTTTCCAACCAACATCCTAAAACACAAATACAACGTTGAAACAACATGCTTTTTGACAACACTTATTCAATGTCAGTTTGCGACGTTGATTTGACATTGAATTTTGGTTATTTCCCGACCAACATCCTACAACACAAATACAACGTTGAAACAAC
This sequence comes from Nerophis ophidion, assembly GCF_033978795.1. NCBI lineage: Eukaryota > Metazoa > Chordata > Actinopteri > Syngnathiformes > Syngnathidae > Nerophis > Nerophis ophidion. The sequence goes on along the minus strand of NC_084618.1, from coordinate 8,562,831 downwards.
ATGCTTTTTGACAACGTTTAATCAATGTTGGGTTCTGACGTTGATTTGACATTGAACTTTGGTAGTGTTTCCCACCAACATCCTACAACACAAGAGCAATGTTGAAACAACATGCTTTTTGACAACACTTATTCAATGTCAGTTTGTGACGTTGATTTGACCATTGAATTTGGTAATGTTGCCAAGCAACATCCTACAACACAAATACAACGTTGAAGCAACATGATTTTTGACAACGTTTATTCAATGTCAGTTTGTGACGTTGATTTGACATTGAAATTTGGTTATTTACCAACTAATATTCTACAACACAAATACAACGTTGAAACAACTTTTAATCAATGTGGGTTCTGACATTGATTTAACATTGAAATTTGGTCAATTCCCAACCAATATTCTACAACACAAATACAACATTGAAACAACATGCTTTTTGACAGCGTTTATTCAGTGTTGCATTCTGACGTTGATTTGACATAGAATTTGTTCATTTCCCACTGATATTCTAAAACACAAATACAACGTTGAAACAATGTTTAATAAAAGTTGGGTTCTGACGTCAATTTGACCATTGAATTTTGGTCATGTTTCCAACCAACATCCTACAACACAAATACAACGTTGAAACAATGTTTAATAAAAGTTGGGTTCTGACGTCAATTTGACCATTGAATTTTGGTCATGTTTCCAACCAACATCCTAAAACACAAATACAACGTTGAAACAACATGCTTTTTTGACAACACTTATTCAATGTCAGTTTGTGACGTTGATTTGACATTGAATTTTGGTTATTTCCCGACCAACATCCTACAACACAAATACAACGTTGAAACAACATGCTTTTTGACAACGTTTAATCAATGTTGGGTTCTGACGTTGATTTGACATTGAACTTTGGTAATGTTTCCCACCAACATCCTACAACACAAGAGCAATGTTGAAACAACATGCTTTTTGACAACACTTATTCAATGTCAGTTTGTGACGTTGATTTGACATTGAATTTTGGTTATTTCCCGACCAACATCCTACAACACAAATACAACGTTGAAACAACATGCTTTTTGACAACGTTTAATCAATGTTAGGTTCTGACGTTGATTTGACATTGAACTTTGGTAATGTTTCCCACCAACATCCTACAACACAAGAGCATTATTGAAACAACATGCTTTTTGACAACGTTTATTCAATGTTGCTTTCTAACGTTGATTTGACATTGAAATTTGGTCCTTCTTCAACCAGTATTTTACAACACAAATACAAAGTTGAAACAACCATTAATCAATGTTGGGTTCTGATGTCGTTTGGACCATTGAAATGTGGTCATTTCCCAACCAATATTCTACGAAACAAATACAACATTGAAACAACATGCTTTTTGATGATGTTTAATCAATGTTGGGTTCTGATATTGATTTAACATTGAATTTTTGTTATTTCCCGACCAATATTCTACAACACAAATAAAATGTTGAAACAACACGCTTTTTGACAACGTTTAATCAATGACAGGTTCTGACGTTGATTTGACATTGAATTTTGGTCATGTTTCCAACACAACTACAATGCTGAAACAGCTTTTAATCAATGTTGGGTTCTGACATTGATTTGACCATTGAATTTTGGTAATGTTGCCAAGCAACATCCTACAACTCTAATACAACGTTGAAACAACATGCTTTTTGACAATGTTTATTCAATGTCAGTTTGTGACGTTGATTTGACATTGAAATGTGGTCATTTCCCACCAATATTCTAAAACACAAACACAACGTTGAAACAACATGCTTTGTGACAACGTCTAATCAATGTTGGGTTCTAACGTTGATTTAAAATTGAAACTTGGTCATGTTTCCCACCAACATCCTACAACACAAATACAACATTGGGAAAACATCCTTTTTGACAAGGTTTAATCAAAGTCAGGTTCTGATGTTGATTTGACATTGAAATATGGTCATTTCCCAACCAACAACGCAGATCCCACATTGGACGTCAACGTTGTTTTACTTTCCAAATACAACTATTTTGCAAGATTGTTTCAAAGTCTCTTTTAAATGACACGTACGTATAAATGAAGGTCGTGTCAATGTCAGGTGCCTGCTGGGCCGGGATGGAACCATCTGAACATTCCATACCTCGCTTATCCTTATTGTCATCTTATTCTTAAATGTGCTCAAAAGCACTTACACTATTCAACGTTTAACACTTTTATTCAAATTAAAAGTAATTAGACTCACGACATAGGGCTGGCCGATAAAACCTTATCAATATATGTATATATATATATATATATATATATATATATATATATATATATATATATGTAAGTGTGGGAAAAAATCACAAGACTACTTTTTCCCACACCTACATATTGCGCTCTACCACGGTATCGAGCACTATTCTCTGGATAATCCAATCAAGACATATATATATATATATATATATATGTATATATATATATATATATACATATATATATCGTGATAGAGGAAAAGAGACCTGTACTTTGTAGCTGCCAGACCATTTTGTTGTGTACATGACGCAAGGCAAGACCACTAATACAACCCCAAAAAAGCGCTATATAAATATAATTCACTTCACTTCACCTTAGCCACGCTCACCCTTTAGAGCACAGCTGTCATTTCCTGCCACTAATCCCACAGAAAATAGTTCTTCTTCGGTTTCTCTATGTTTACATTTTCATATTTTGCACCAATTTCCTCCACTTTATGAAGCATTTCTTACATATTCCTTATTTTTTTTAAGTACATTCATTTTAAGAGTTTATTGTTAATTGTTCAATGTCATTTTGCTATTTTCCTTTCCTGAATTTCCTTTGCATTCTCCCTTGATAGTTGAGGGGATTATAATCACAACAAGGGTTACATTTAAAAGTTTTAAAAATTTACATTTAAAATCATCTGGTCCTCACTTTCAATAGGTCATAAAAACATCAATATCAGCTGCTATAAAACACTTATGTCGTTTTATGTCGGCCAGCCCTAACACAACATTCTCTTCTTATTATAACAAACATGAAATATTGTTTTTGCTATTCTAGTGTTCAACTTGTAAAGGTTTTAAAGTGCTTTTCTAGACCTCCGTTGCTCAGTCAGCAATTTGCTTTGTCGTTTGTCAATACAATTGTCATAAATAGCTCATATAAAGATAATATGTAAGTTAGCATTCAAGCTAGCAAGACATTAGCGGGCTAGCTGGATAAGCGCTGCCACCGGTCCGTGAGTTTATGGAACGGCAGTTATCAACCAGGGCTTTGCAATCATTTCAATTAAAAACCAACCGTCATTGTTCCCCTTAACCGTCACATCCCCTTGTCCGAAGGAAATGAGCTCGTGAATAAGACGATTGTGTTGTGCCCAGATGTGACGCAGTGAAGTCCAGATGCTGCTCCAACGGGCGGCAACCTGCCACTGATAGCCATTTGTCTTGTTTGCTATTGTTGCAGACTGAAAAGCCCGAGCGACGTCATACCTTTGCATCTCTAGCCTTACGTAAGCGCTACAGCTATCTGGCCGAGCCTGCACTGAGTGAGTTTGTCATCTTCACTAACCAAACCCTTAAATGTCATCTCAACAACACCCGCCATCACAGTTCTTACGACATGGCCTTCTCTCCTTTCACCACACGCTTGTTGACCACTTGGTACACGCTTGTTGACCACATGGTACATGCTTGTTGACCAGATGGTACATGCTTGTTGACCACATGGTACATGCTTGTTGACCACTTGGTACACGCTTGTTGACCACTTGGTACATGCTTGTTGACCACATGGTACATGCTTGTTGACCAGATGGTACACGCTTGTTGACCACATGGTACACGCTTGTTGACCAGATGGTACATGCTTGTTGACCACATGGTACATGCTTGTTGACCAGATGGTACACGCTTGTTGACCAGATGGTACATGCTTGTTGACCAGATGGTACATGCTTGTTGACCACATGGTACATGCTTGTTGACCACTTGGTACATGCTTGTTGACCACGTGTGTGTTTGCATGTCTTGGACTTTGTGTGCTGTGCTTGATTTTCTTCTTCTGCCTTTGATATGATTTTCCAAATTCATCAGTCCTTCTTTGACTCCATGTTGAAGGTTTTTCAAGGTGGGGAGGTCAAAGAACCGCAGATATTTCAGTTGGCCCATCCGAGTTCTGAGCTCCTTGTGATGCTGTGGCAGCTTTGTTTGTGGAGCGCATGTCTGCAGGTGTCGTTGTTGTTGTTTTCTTTTTCCTTGGTTCTAGACAGTCTCATGCATGACAAAACGGGCGGTCTTGGAGAAGACATTTTGTCATTAGACAAAAAAAAAAAGAAGGCAAGTCTCTGGTCACTTCTGGTCTGACCTGTCTTTGGGAAGCTGCAATGTAACGTTGAGACCAAACAGATAAAAGGCACTTTTAAAGTGGTTTGAAATAGGAACCACAATCCATACCTTGACTTTAGAGCAAGTCCAAAGAGAGGAGCTGTTTTTGTATTCATTTTGGTGCATTTGCCATTTTTTGTTGCTGATTCAGCGCCATTGTGGTTTTTACTTTGCTGCTTTGTTGGGCTTTCAATCATCCGTTTTGTTGTGCTTGTTGTCCTCATTATTCCTGTCAGCTGTCATTACTGAGTAACCTCTTAAAGCACCTTTTTGATTCCATCTCCAATCAAATATCTGAGCACTTCATGAAATTGCTGTTTGTTCTTCCTTGAGTACCAGGACTGCTTCACTGACCAACTCTCCCTCCTCTGATCTCTTCTTCTTTTGCATCCCCTTTCCTTCTTTCTTCATTTTTTTCCTTTACTCCTCCACCTTCCTTTGATTTCATTTCCCATGGCTTCAATGTTTCTACAAATTGCCCTGAAGAAACAGCAGTTGAGCGAAGCTCACCCGCAAGAACACTGCCTGCTGGTCACCCTCACAAACCTGTCTTTCCAACCAGACCTTACCCACCATGGTCGACTGCTCCTCTTACCGTCCCTGGCCAAGCAAGGCTCGGCGGAGTGGGGGGTTCCGTCACCACTGCCGATTCACCGGCCGGCTCAGCAGCTTCTTCTCCACTGAAATCTCCCTGGCCCTTTTCCCCATCACCTGCATGTTCTGCACCTATTAGATCCACCGGGGGATCTCCACTTCAAGCACCTAACCTGTCCTCCTCTCCAGTTAGTGACAAAGTGCCCTCATCCCCCTTGAGGTCTTACAGGACTATGCCATCACCCATTAAAACAGTTGTCCAGCAGGGTCAGTATCCAGTTCAAGCCTCTGCCAGCTTGGTGTCCTCTGGAAGTCCATGTAAACCTGCTACAGAGCCTGCATCTATCAGGAGTTTTTCTTCGGCATACACGTCAAGGACCTCCCCAGTTCACTCAATAGCCAACGGTTACGTGCCAGATAAGTTGTCTTCACATTCAGCTCCAGTATCACCAAAGACACCATGTAACATCTACAGTTCTTTTAGGATAGATCCAGGAGCACCGAATCCTGCCTCGGCTAAAAGCATCTCCAGCCTATCCTCTTTGAAAACCTCTTCTGATTCCACCCTTCCCCCGCGAGGGGGTAAGTCAAACCTATCGTCGCTCTCCTCCACTGGAAGGACAACCATTGCTTCATCAGAATTGTCCATGAGGAACGGAAACGCCACACCTGTAAAATATCCGTCGTCCTCGTCCACGCCCTCTTCACCTTCTTCTCGACTTCTGTCGGAGAGAAGTAGTAGCCTTCAGGAGAGGATCCAAGCCACAACGCAGGCAGCAACGTCTGGCATCAGCGCCGCCATAAACGAAGCCATTGACTCGTACTCTGTGTCGGGCTACGGCACTCTCAAATCGCTGTCTTCCCCTCGTAGAACTGCCACAGCAAGCTCTGCTTACGGTTCTTTGACATCTGAAGCGTCCCCCACAGGCCCTACGGTTTCTTCGAACACAGTCACTGTCCCTGTTTATTCATTGCTCAATGTCATGGTAGACACCCCGGTCAAACCAGGGCCTGGGTCTCTCAAAATGGCATTCCCCAATTCCCCTCGAGCCTCGCCCTCTTCCTCTATGTCTTCCTGCGTTACATCCTCAAAAATCAACTCCCAATTGAAATCGCCTCCTTTCATCACTCCTCCCATTGTCCATTCCGCAGCTTCCAACCAGGAGATACTGAAAGATGTAGCTGACATGAAAGAGGACCTCATGAGGATGACGGCTATCTTACAGACGAACACGCAGACGGCAGCTAAAACTGTCCAAACGTCTCTCACGAGCACTCCTCAAGAGACCAAGTTAGATGACGATGAGCCGTATACGCTTGTGGAAAAAGTGAAAAAGGATTTAGTGAAAGTCAGTGAGATTTTACAGAAGGACATTGTGAGTGAAAGGAAGTCTATAGAGAGAGTAGAAGAAGAGGAGGGCTGGGAGGAATTTTCTTTAGATGAGCTTGAGGAAGCCCAAAGAAGCGCAGTCTCTTCTGAGGACACGCGTGGTCGTAAGCCGCAGTCAAATAAAGAGCTGGAATTGGCTAAAGTGGTTGACTTTCTAACCAGCGACATTGGCGCTAGCTCTCTCTCTAAAATGGCAGAAGTGAGAAGTAGGTATGAGGAGGAGGTGAAAGGGGACGGCGAGGAGAAACAAAAGCGTGTCCTCAAACCATCCATGACGATACAGGAGCATAAACTGAAAATGCCTCCACCCGTCTCAGGCATGCTCAGATCTCCATCGGAGAAAGACCTAAGCAAGCTTGCTGAGTCATATCAGGGGTCAGACACTATTCTTGAATCACCAGAAGAGCTGTCTCACGAGCAGGACAAGAGTCCTCTGTCTGACAGCGGCTTTGAGACCAGGAGTGAAAAGACCCCTTCTGCTCCCCAGAGTGCAGAAAGCACAGACCCCAAGCCTTATTTCACAGATGTTCCCATCCCCCCAAGTGTCCCCGAAAGCATGTCTGATGTGGTCGACATTCAAAGTTACGAGCACCCTTTTGATGTGCCGCTTCTCGTGGAGGAAACTGTGTCTGATTTCCCGTCAACAAGCTCAGCCTCAGCCGTTCAGATGAAAGTTCCTGAGGAGGACTCAATGAGCATGTGTCTAAAAGAGGAAACTCAGATTACTACTACAACTAGAATGGTCTACCACAAACCTCAGATCACTGAGGGCGCCGAGAGTATCGAGGAAGCCATGTCAGTTCGAGACATCATGAAAGCCTTCCAGTCTGGTAGGGACCCATCCAAAGAACTTGCAGGGCTTTTTGAACACAAAGCTAGCCAGGACTCTGTCAAAGGTGATGAGCTGTCTCCGCGGTTCCTTGACAGAGACACTAAATCCAAACCCAAAGTAGAAAGGATAATTGAAGTTCATATTGAGAAGGGCCATGGCACCGCAGAGCCAACTGAGGTTTTTATCAGGGAAACTAAGAAACACCCCGAGATGTATGTCTACAAAAGGGACAGGGGCATCAAGGAACTGCTTGATTACGATGAGAACCAACCGGAAGAGGAGGAACTTATCGTGGAAGAATCCTTGCCTCTTTTCCTGGAAACATCCCGCGTCAACACCCCAGTGTCCCAGGAGGACGACAGTCGCCCAAGCTCTGCTCAGCTGATGGCAGATGATTCATACAAAGCCCTAAAACTGCTCAGTCAGCATTCCATAGAATACTGCGATGATGAGCTTTCAGAGATCAGAGGGGAGTCTTATGAATTTGCTGAGAAGATGCTCCTCTCAAATAAACTTGACCCAGCGTCAACATGTCACTCAGACACAGAAGATTCTGCCATGATGGCTGACAAAGACTTAACATCCGATGATATAAATCAGCAGCATGCTAGCCCTAAAAGATCAAAGGATGGTTCTCCTAAACAGGGCACATTTTTGCACAGAGATGAAGCGCCGCAGTTTGATAAAGTTACAGTGCTCCATTATTCAACAGAACAGGGTAGTCCCAAACGTGCTGTTTGGATGAGATTTACAGAGGACAAACATGACAAAAGCAGGGACAAGCTCCTCTATGAGGATCGAGTAGACCAATCTGTGAAAGAGGCGGAAGAAAAGCTCTGTGAGGTTTCCCAATTTTTCCGGGAGAAAACAGAAAAGCTCAATGATGAGCTTCAGTCGCCTGAGAAAAAGCCTGTCAGGCGACAAATAAAAGAACCGAGGTCCTGGCCCACTTCAGCTTGCAGCAGTCCGCAGAAAACTAAGGCAGGCGATGAGGGAGTCTATAAAAGCAAACTCAGGGAGCCTTCTGTCTCGAGAACATTTGACAACATTCAACCAGCTGAAAAGAAAAGCTACAGCTTGCCAAGCAGTCCTCAAAAGAGCGATACAATTAAACAACAAACTAGGATCAGTGAATCTGAACCTTCCTCTCCTGCCCACATAGCATCCACGTCCAAAGTCAGCTCTGTAAAGTTGAAGTATGAATCTGAATCTCAGAGAAAAGGTCAGTCCAGTCCAACCAAAATCCCCCCTCCAGTTCAGCCAAAACCTTCTATTAAGTCATTACAAGAGAGCAAACTCCCTGTTTACCAATTTTTAGCTGACAGAAAAGCATCCAAAGTTAGTGAAACGTCTCAAGAGGAAAGCTCCTATAGTAGTAATGATAATAAATATGACAAAGCTGATTCAATATCCGCTCATTCCCCAAAACACAGTGGTGATACTTTAGTGAACAGAAATCTCCCAAATCTCTCACTGCAGAGACAAAGTAGCGTCGTCGGGCCTGAGAAACCCACCAGTAAAGTCAAAGATGCTCATTGTATCATCACTCAGGAAGTTCACGTTGGTAGTAATATTCCTGAGAAAGACAAGTATGTTAAAACATATCAAGCAGCTGATTTTTCAAGAAAAGACGGCGAGGAAATAACAAATAAAAATGTCAGAAAACAATCAGACTCACACATTCCTGTAAGAACAGCAACCAGTTTTAATGTTAATGACCTCCCAAAGACGCATTCTGTGACAAAACCCTCACAGATACCTACTCTATCTAAATGTAAAAGCCTGGAAAAAACCTCAGCAAAAACAGACAAAGCTTTTGAAATTCTTGATAACACTCCTAAAGATTCCAACTCTAATAACTTAGTCAGTCCAAAAGACATTCTGGAGAAGGTCATTACCCCTGCGGCTGATGCAGCACCCAAAGAGAACTTTAGGGGCATGAAAACGTTACCTGTTTATGTCAGCCTCCAGGTGGGCCGTCAGGCTGAGCGGGAGGCCAAGGGGGCGCTGCATTCCATCAAACAGGACTCGGCGCTTCCCATAAGCCCAGATGATGACACACTAGAACAGATCTCTTTCATAGATAGCTCAGGGAAAAGCCCCCTCACGCCAGAGACCCCAAGCTCTGAGGAGGTCAGCTATGACCTGACCGCCAGGACCCCCGATGGCTTCATGGGATTAGTGGCAGGTCAGCCGAGCCCCATCATGGAGGTATCTGAAGAATTAGAAGATGACGAGCAAGGCAGAGACATTTTTTACTTTAAAGATGCCCCAACCGAAAGCAAAACTCAAGCGGACCTTGTTAATGCTAACATGCTAGAAACTACAATGACTGATAACTATCAAAGATTAGAAAATATATCCATTCTGCAAGAAAACACAATCAACGATTCTGATGAAAAAACAGGTCAGGATGTCTCAAAAGACAAAGGCGTGGCCTACATCGAATTCCCCCCTCCCCCTCCTTTAGATCTCTCAGAAACATCTGATCCAGACAGGAAAGGTTCTTGGGCTTCATCAGAAACTGAAACTGAAATGATGGAAGTGAATTTACAGGAGGAACACGCCAAAAAGATGCTGACTGAGCCAATAATACGTATTCAGCCTCCTTCGCCAGTGCCCCCTGAGGGAGATGATAGTCAGTCACATGGCGAAGACGACGACGAAGAGTCAATATTCCATTCCATCCCCAGAAAGAAGTTTACCTTCAATGCTCCCAGGGAGGAGGAAGAGAGGAGGGAGAAATGTAAAAAACAAGACAACAATGGAAACATCAATGACCCTGTGGTTGGAACCAATGGCTTTAATGACACCAATGGTTCTAACGGCAAGGGAGAGGACTATGATTTTGAACAAAATGGAAATGACCAGTCCATAACGGACTGTTCCCTCGCCACAACAGCTGAATTTTCCCATGACACTGATGCCACAGAGATAGACTCACTAGATGGATATGATCTCCAAGACGAGGATGATGGTCTTTACGAACAAGCTGATTTAAAGTCATTAGGAAGCCCTGATAGCAGGCGAGATGTCTGGGCGCCCGACACATTTAGATCTATAGAGCGTTCTTTCCCTCAGACTAAACTTGAAGTTATTGAAGAGGAGAAAACTCCAGAGGAATGTCCGAAGGACCAAAGAGATATTTCTTTCGATGGTGAAAGACCGAATAATGGTCCTGAAATCAACAAACAGAAACATTCAGCTAAAGAAGGTTATTCAAATGCCTACTTTAGTTATAAGTTAGAAGAGGAGTTTAATTCTCCTTTTAAGACGGTCGCCACTAAAGGCCTGGACTTTGACCCCTGGCCCAGCAAAGGCAGTGAAGAAGACGTTGTCGACATGGAAGGAACGCAGGAAGGCAATGGCGAGCCTAAGCCTTTTGGGCTGGCAGTCGACGACCAGTCTCAGGCCACCACGCCAGACACCAGCCTGGCCCGAACGCCCACTGACGATAGCACACCCACGAGCGAGCCAAATCCCTTCCCGTTCCACGAGGGAAAGATGTTTGAGATGACACGCAGTGGTGCAATTGACATGAGCAAGAGGGACATGGTGGAGGAGAGGCTCCAGTTTTTTCAAATTGGTGAGCATTCCTTCTCGATGGGCAGTTACAGGGTCAGGGAACCTAAGCTAGTTGCCGTCTCATGCGACATGGGTCAGAATGCGAAATGTAGTCCTGTAAGCGTCCCTCATGTGACTGCACCAACTGTCCAGCTGGAAATATCAAACACTGTTAGCAGCTTCTGTAGAGACGTGAATGAACCGACACTTTCTACGTTTAGAACATCTGATTCTGTATGCGAGGGCACTTTTTATAATGCTATAACTTCGGGTATAAATGTAGTAACCTATGCAAGTCCTCCCAATGTTATTGCACCAAGTTTCTCATATTCTGGAGGTCCTGTGAACACATCAGGAGCATTTGACAATTTGGGTTGCACTTTCTCCCAAAGACTGAATTGCTCCACCCCACAAACATTGAGCACCAACACCACTGATCCTCGTATTCACTCAAATGTTTGACAAATGTTTTGATAGCACTTTCTTTGAGCCAGTTAGACAAGCACAGAATCCATGAAGGTGGTTTTACTAATGTAGTGATACACAGCACAGGACCCAGAAAGCTAAAAAAAAAACTGATCTACAAGTCCAGTGTACAGCGAGAATCCCCAAACGGCAAAGATGCCGAGATGCAAGACAAAGCAAATAGATTCCTCAACAGGACACTTACGCTCAGGGAAAGACTGGACCTTTTTGAGAAGTTAGTTCCTAAATCTAGAATTCCTTCAATGAAAGCCATCAAAGACTTTAGTAGATTAGATGTTTCCAGTATGAGTCTTTTCGAATCACACGTACAGGCGAGGGCGACAAACAGCCAGATGAACTTAGATCTAAAGATGAGCACTTTGTTAAAAGCCAACCAATAAGTAGCACAAAAAAGGAGCGCGTAAAAGACACACATAGGTCAGTCGGAAGGCATGTATCTAATCTTCTGGACTAAAATAGTTCAAAGGAGGCTGAGCCAACATTAGAGAAGACAACACCTGCAGTCAAGGACCATAAAGTGCTTTATTAGCAAGGGCACATCCTTTTCAGAACCATCTAGAAGTTCCTGCCCTTCACGCACCTCCACTTCCATCGCATCAACACCTTCTGCTAGAGCCGCGAGCGCTGACCATCAGCAGGCCGGTCGTCGGAGGCTGAGGAGGAGGAGCGGGAGGAAGAGTAGGCCGACACATGGAGGGGAGGAGCGCGAGGAGGAAGGGAGTAAGGTTGATCAACCAATCACGAGTCCCGTCACCGCAAACACCACTAGTTTGTAAACTCTTTCTAAGCACTTCTGTATCTTCCTCTCTGATGCATGTCGCTGTCGTGGGTGCTTGGTGGTGTCCTGCAAGTGGACCTGTCACTTCTTTCTATCTTTGTGTTGTCTGACCATGGGGTTAGCTCTTTTTACTCGACGTGGAAGGAGGACAGCTCTACAACACGAGAGAGTCTCCATCGGTGATTCACGGTTCTTAAAAGGCTCCTTCCATTCCAGCGTAGTCGGTCATGTTTGAGCTCTTCCACCCTCACATTAGTCATTAGGGTGATGCAAATCTGGAGTGCCAAACGTTCTCCTGGACTAGTTGTCCGGTGGCAGGTCTAATCAACTGGCGGGCTACACCCGTCCTGGCCAAGCTTCTCATTTGGCTCGCTGAACACCACCCAAATAGGCTTGATGAAACCTTTCAAACTAGGGTGGAGCGTGAATGCAGTACCCTCACCACCCGGCAGGGGGCAACAGCAAGGCATATGTGTCACAGTGAAGTAGCGGTGGGGTGAGTAGAAGAAGACTACTCATTCAACCCTTAGAAAATAAATAAATTGCAAAAATTGGACATTTAACGAGTGGACAACAAAGTAGGAATGTTCTGCTGGAGTCTTTGTTTCCTGCCGGACCTTTGAAGCATGGGACAAAGTGTTCTAGGAGGGGGGGGGGTCAAACTGGTGGACCCAAATGCAGAAAAGACAAGCTGAATTGGGGTTCAAAGGTTATTATTATTAATAAAACCTGAGGGAAAGGAGGGAACTTGTAGTCCTTGGCTTTGCAGTCCAGGAGAGCACACTGAGGATAGCAGGCTGAGGCTAGCAGGCTGTGGCTAGCAGGCTGTGGCTAGCTGGCTGTGGCTAGCAGGCTGTGGCTAGCAGGCCGAGGCTAGTAGGCTGTGGCTTGCAGGCTGTGGCTAGCAGGCCGAGGCTAGTAGGCTGTGGCTTGCAGGCTGTGGCTAGCAGGCTGTGGCTAGCTGGCTGTGGCTAGCAGGCTGTGGCTAGCAGGCCGAGGCTAGCAGGCTGTGGCTAGCAGGCCGAGGCTAGTGGGCTGTGGCTTGCAGGCTGTGGCTAACAGGCCGAGGCTAGCAGGCCGAGGCTAGCAGGCTGTGGCTAGCAGGCTGTGGCTAGCAGGCCGTGGCTAGCAGGCTGTGGCTAGCAGGCTGTGGCTAGCTAAAACACACAGAGACAAACAGACGCAGACAGACTGTGACATAGACAAGTTGAACACGTGTGAACTTCCTCAGGAAACTTGGTCAAATCTTCGTAAGTAGATATTGTTCATAAAGATATTTACTTTGTTTTGTATTGAAATGACTGACTTCAAGATGTCTTTTGTACTGGTGGTCGAGTTGTTTATTTTGTCTGAGAGTAACTCTGGCAAGCAAAGCTCCTTCAATACATTTAGCGCCAAATTTGACCAGTAGAGGCCAATATTGCTACACTTTAGGTTTAATTGTGATGAGTCACATACATTGTGTGCAATGTTTGATGTAGATCAAGTTCAATTCCTATATGCATAAACATCTGTAGTGTATTGTGTGGATGTATTAACACTAAAACTATTTGATTTTTGTAAAATACACATTCATGGACAATATTTATGTAAAATACGTAATGGACATTATACTTTTGGAACGTTTACTTGGTTTATATTTTTAGTCTTACAAACCTAAGGTAAGGAAAAAGTGTAAGGCAGGAAAATAATTCAAAAGAATGAACATCATTGCTCAAGAAACCTTCTGGAGCTTCTGTTTCTACATACTGTTAACTATCTGTCCAGCTGCACACGCTGGATACAAGTAGACAGGGCAGAATGTGCAATCTGTTTACTTTGAAATTAAGTAAACTCAGTTTCGAAGGAAGATAACCTGCAGGAGCACTTTCTGACCAAACACCCACTTTCTGGTGTCCGGCCCCTGAGTCCTAGGGGCTCTTGAAACTGGGGCCCTCTTCATGATGTGGTTGAAGAGTCCTGCCCTACGGTGCGCTTCACATGGCACCAACTGTGCAACGCAAGACTTTACACTCAGCAGTTTCTGAGGATGAAATAAATCAACGGAACCAAACATGAGCAAGCACAAGTAGCAACTTCCTGTGGGGAAGAAGACACCTCAAATAGAAGTCAGTCTCCAAGATCTTAGAAGGACACAAAAAAAATCCAAGAACAGCCAGGACGCAACATATTGGCAATCAGTGTTATAAGAAAACTGCTCTTTTTTTGTAAATGATGTCCATATTTGAGACAATAACATGCATCTGTCCCTTTTATGTGCATTCTAGATAGTAAAAAACTTTTAGCACAAGACAGCTATGAATGCAGGTAACGGCTACCCACCTATAAAGTCCACTAAAACCTCCAAAAAGTATGGACATATGTGCTGTAACCAACAGGCACATTCCTGAAATATTGACATGTTTTTGGTCATCTTGGGCTTTATTGTAACTTCTTTCCCAACACAACTCTACTTCCGTCAACAACAAATACCGTATTTCCTTGAATTGCTGTGGGGGTGCTAATTAATTTAAAACCTCTTCTCACTCCGGCGCTTACCAAAGGCATGCGGTAAAGGCAAACATGTGCTTATAAATTTGAGTGTGATGTAAGGATACCATCATGAAAAGCACATTTAATTTAAAAAAACGTTATTATGGTCTTACCTTTAATTATAAATGAAGTCCATGCGCAGCTCCTTCTGATCAATAACTTGTTTATAGAAGTCTTCCTTATCTTTCTTCAGTTTTAAAAGTCTCTCTGTCTCGATGGAGATCTTCCTTTATTACCTCCTGCTTTGATTGAAAGTCCAGTTTACAAAACTGTTTTATTTTAGATATGTAATCCTCCATGTTAAAAGTGCAAGCGAGAGGAAAAAATAAACACTCACTCTTGCTGCTTGTTGTCACTTCTTCTGCAGCCGAGTAGTCGCAAGAAGGATCACTAGCGCCCTCTACCACCAGGAGGCGGGATTCATTTAATGACTCATATTTGACACACGCAGCTACGGTATATTGATAAAACATAGCTGCTTACTGTTCTTTTTAGCATATTCAATAGCTTGGACCTTAAATCCTACTGAATAGCTCTTAATCTTCTTCCCTTTATGCCATTTCAAATGATTGAAATCAGCCTCCTCCATTTTGAAAATGATGACAGGTGAAGTGTCACTCGTGACGTGACGAGTTTGACCCGGTGGAAATTCTAGACGTATGCTAATTATTTGGCGAAACGAGTTTGACCCGGCGGAAATTGTAGGCAGGCGCATACTAAATACCCGGCGGCAATTCAAAGAAATACGGTATATCAATAAAAAAATTGTATCGGTTTTTGAAATTTTTTAAAAGAATCGTGATTAATTGGAGAAGAAAACATTTTTTCTTGTTTATAAAGTAGAGTGAGACGTAACAGGAAGAAGTTGAGACAAGTCTGGTGTGAGGTTGGACTTAGACTTAGACAAACTTTAATGATCCACAAGGGAAATTGTTCAAAACGTTCATCAAGTTGTCAAACTCAAGAAGAAATCTTGCACTCAAGTGGAAGCCAACCTTGTTGTCCTGCCAGCTAGAACCGAAGGAGCCTCTCCATGGATCAGTAAAACCAGACCTCGTCAAAGGGGCCACAAGACTGAGAAACTTAGTCCAATTTTCGACGTTCACGGTTATGACCTTTTCTTGGTTTTGGTCTGCTTGCCTGGTTTGTAGACTCTCACCTTTGCCAGTGGTTTTGCTCCCTGGGAGCGCTGAGAAAACCAGTCCTTGGCCAGACTTGTCAGTCCTTGGTCAGATTTGTCAGTCTTTGGCCAGACTTGACAGTCCTTGGCCAGACTTGACAGTCCTTGGCCAGACTTGACAATCCAACAGATCCGATTTCAAGTGTGGTTCACAGGTTGTTGTCTTTAGCAAGGTTGTTGTTTGTGTTGTCAAACTAAAACATTACACACTTGACTAACACTACTGGACATTGAGGACTTTTGCTTTCCTGGACTCACCGATCACCTGGGTTTGGACTTGATTGGGTTTCATGAGGCAAAAGACTTTCACCATGAACACTGAACACAGTCGCTGGAGATAATTTGTCCAGAAAAGCAGGAGGTCTCATAAAAGTGACACAGGTGTAGACTGCCTGTTGTCCTTTCCTTGTGTGTGGTCTCCTTGGGACTTTGTGTGTGGTCTCCTTGCGGCTTTGTGTGTGGTCTCCTTGGGACTTTGTGTGTGGTCTCCTTGGGACTTTGTGTGTGGTCTCCTTGGGACTTTGTGTGTGGTCTCCTTGGGACTTTGTGTGTCGTCTCCTTGAGTCTTTGTGTGTGGTCTCATTGAGACTTTGTGTGTGGTCTCCTTGGGACTTTGTGTGTGGTCTCCTTGGGACTTTGTGTGTGGTCTCCTTGGGACTTTGTGTGTCGTCTCCTTGGGACTTTGTGTGTGGTCTCCTTGAGACTTTTGTGTGTCGTCTCCTTGGGACTTTGTGTGTGGTCTCTTTGGGACTTTGTGTGTCGTCTCTCTCCAACGTCTCACAATCCTTTTGTTGCTGTTAGGTCCTCAGAGTCCCTGCGAAAGGACAGACCTCCGCATGGCCATAGTCGCAGACCACCTGGGACTCAGCTGGACCGGTGAGTCTCCTTTCCACACACACACACATACAGCACAGTGGTACCTAGTGACGTGTACCGAAACTGGTACTTTTTTGGCACCCGGCGGTCCTACCAGGGTCTGATTCATGTCAACTCCTATGGTGCCATGTTACTGTCAGGTTCAAACACTGATGACATCTATTAAACAGACAAGAAGCAAGGAATCATGCAGAGACAGAGTTCAATTTGGCTCAATAAGGAGAGACATATTCAGCTGTACTCTTAGTTACAGTTCCAACCTACGCTCTAAGGTCCAGTCCCACGTGCTCCTCTATTTATTCGGGAGGTCCCTGGTTATATCACTGAGGCTTCTTCTGAAGGGAGGAGGGTAATTTCAGCAGCCCCCGTTAGAGACAATATATGACTATTCAGGAAATGGAAATGTGCTGACACTCGTGATATCGCCCTGTCTCTGCCCTGTCTGCGTCACGGTACTCGGTGTTGACCCTTGGCAGTCAGCAGGCCGGGTCTGGACACAAACACTGACACAAGACGACTCGCAATCCAAGATTGCAAGTTGTCCCTTTGCACAGATAGAAAAGTACAAATTCAGCACAATTGATAATAACCATAGCAATGGCCTTTAAACATTAGAGTTGTGTGATATTTTATACATGATTATTCTAACAGTTACGTACCCTGCTTGCCAGTAATGTTGCAATTTCCAATACCAACAAAGCAACTGACTCCGAAAAAACACTTTTTACCTAAAAGGCGCTATCCTGATGCCAAAATACATTGCTTCTGCCATTGACATGCTACTGATTAGCATTAGCAATTTTACACGGCCATTTCAACACCTCCAAAACGACAACTAAGATGGACGTCACAATCAGCTGCTGCGTAAAAAGGACAATACTTGCAGCACTAACACTTTTTAGGGCGCAACAGAAAAAACAGCATAAACTACAGACTACTGCCATCTAATGTCTCGGACGTGCAACTGCCATTGCAACTTAATGTCAGACTTGCTAATGTGAGGATAAAAGAAGCTCATTTTTGAATATTGCAATAAAAATGCAATTTTACAATCAAAAATAATTTACATTTATTAACGCACACAAAACTACAGAAAATTGGTTCCGTTGAGCAGTGGTATCCATTCTCAGAGGTCCCACAGTTTTTGTACTTTTCACATTTGGTACAATTCCGTGTGGTGGCCAAACATTGTCTGCACAAACTAGTCCATACTTGTGTGTCCTTTTTATTAGACATCGACCGACGTCTGACAGGGCATTTATTTCAGTTCTTGTGAGAATTCTCCCCCAGTCTACCGAGCTGCTTTCACAGCGGCCACGCCCCCTTTTCCTCTCCGTCTCGCACCAGCTGCACGTCTCCTTTGCTCGCATGTCAGAACTTCCAATTGTGAATCTGGTTTTCTTTGTGGCGGCCGCTGCAGTGACAACACGCCTGCCTCGCAACACAAAGGAGCGCCACCAGTTTCATGTTCCGTCATTCAGTCAAATAACGCCACAGAATAGATGCAATATTTGAGTAAATATGTTGACAAATATGAGATGATTATGTAAGTGAAGAAGGCCAGGCAGCAGCTCACACATTCTCATACTTGCTGTAACGTCCAGCAAGAAATGATGTCGGCCATCTTGAAAAATGACTCAACTATAATCTACATGAATAGTTTTTATCAAAACGTTGACAATATTTCATAAAGCTTACAATGTATGACATCCATCAAGGGTATAAAATGGAGCAGATGAGTTATTGTCATGCAGACAAATGTCATATTTTCACCCATTTTCCCGGGAGATTGTGTGTTTAGAAATGAAATGTTGATGTTAGTCACACAGGCAGTAAACACAACATCAAACATGATCACACGTCTGCAAAATAAGGCTTGAACAAGAATCGCGTTTCGAGTGTAAATTGATTTTTTATTTTTTTTAAATTAGACTCTTTAAAGTGTGTTTTTGTGTTTATATTTCCGTAACAATTGTGTTGACATTGTTTCTGACAGGAATAGTTTTTGTACAATTCTGTTGCTCTTCCACCTTTTGGAGCAGAATAGTAACAGAAAGGAATTAGGCCAGAATAATGACCCAAAAAGGGACAAGCAGTAGCAAATGGATGGATGGATGGAACAGAAGTGTTTGCTGCCACCTGGTGGACGGTGTGTGTACGTGTCTGCAGTGCAACACGACTCAACATCATGAGGGCCAGCAATGTGTGATGCCACAATTGTTGTGTTGCTGCGATACATGCTGGTGAGTCGGAGGATACGGGTGCTGATGGCGATACCACACATCAGCCTTAAGGGCGTGGCCTCTGCGCTGCGGAGTGAGCTAGACCACCTGCACTGCAGCACAGGCCCACGCCCACCCCTGCACGTGTGTCTGTGTGTGTGTGTGTGTGTGTGTGTGTGTGTGTGTGTGTGTGTGTGTGTGTGTGTGTGTGTGTGTGTGTGCAGGGGCGTGGCCCGGCGAGGTTGTGATCCATTTTTAATGTGACGCAGAGCTGCAGTCAGCATGTCAACATTATCTTCTCTACCTCAACTATTTACTCTATTACATCATCACCTGCACTCTTAACTTATACACACACACACACACACACACACATATACACACACACAAACCCCGTTTCCATATGAGTTGGGAAATGGTGTTAGATGTAAATATAAACAGAATACAATGCAAATCCTTTTCAAGCCATATTCAGTTGAATATGCTACAAAGACAACATATTTCATGTTCAAACTCATAAACTTTATTTTCCTTTTTGCAAATAATTATTAACTTTAGAATTTGATGCCAGCAACATGTGCCAAAGAAGTTGGGAAAGGTGGCAATAAATACTGATAAAAGTTGAGGAGTGCTCATCAAACACTTATTTGGAACATCCCACAGGTGTGCAGGCTAATTGGGAACAGGTGGGTGCCGTGATTGGCTATAAAAGCAGCTTCCCAAAAAATGCTAAGTCATTCACCAACAAGGATGGGGTGAGGGTCACCACTTTGTAAGCAAATTGTTAAACAGTTTTAGAACAACATTTCTCAACGAGCTATTGCAAGGAATTTAGGGATTTTACCATCTACGTTCCGTAAAACCATCAAAAGGTTCAGAGAATCTAGAGAAATCACTGCACGTAAGCGATGATATTACGGACCTTTGATCCCTCAGGCGGTACTGCATCAAAAAGCGACATCAGTGTGTAAAGAATATCACCACATGGGTTTAGGAACACTTCATAAAACCACTGTCAGTAACTACAGTTGGTCGCTACATCTGTAAGTGCAAGTTGAAACTCTACTATGCAAAGCCATACCCATTTATCAACAGCATCCAGAAACGCCGCCGGCTCGACTGGGCCCAAGCTCATCTAAGATGGACTGATGCAAAGTGGAAAAGTGTTCTGTGGTCTGACAAGTCCACATTTCAAATTATATTTGGAAACTGTGGACGTGGTGTCCTCTGGAACAAAGAAGAAAATAACCATCAGGACTGTTCTAGGCGCAAAGTGTAAAAGCCAGCATGTGTGATGGTATGGGGGTGCATTAGTGCCCAAGGCATGGGTACTTACACATCTGTGAAGGCACCATTAATGCTGAAAGGTACATACAGCTTTTGGAGCAACATATGTTGTCATCCAAGCAACGTTATCATGCTTATTTCAGCAAGACAAGTGTTACAACAGCGTGGCTTCGTAGTAAAAGAGTGCGGGTACTTTCCTGGCCCGCCTGCAGTCCAGACCTGTCTCCCATGGAAAATGTGTGGCGCATTATGAAGCGTAAAATAGGACAGCGGAGACCCCGGACTGTTGAAGGACTGAAGCTCTACATCAAACAAGAATGGGAAAGAATTCCACTTTCAAAGCTTCAACAATTAGTTTCCTCAGTTCCCAAACGTTTATTGAGTGTTGTTAAAAGAAAAGGTGATGTAACACAGTGGTGAACATGCCCTTTCCCAACTACTTTGGCACATGTTGCAGCCATGAAATTCTAAAGTTAATGATTATTTGCAAAAAAAAGTAAATTTTATGAGTTTGAACATGAAATATGTTGTCTTTGTAGCATATTCAACTGAATATGGCTTGAAAAGGATTTGCAAATCATTGTATTCTGTTTATATTTACATCTAACACAATTTCCCAACTCATATGGAAACAGGGTTTTGTATTTTGGAAAACCTTGTTACATACAACTGTGGTGGCCTGGACGGGGATGCCAATTTTATGTGGTGGAAAAGTCATAATCTTAAACAGGAACAACAGAGAGTTTGTTACAACAGTTTTAATTACTCGCAATCAGATAGTACAAAGTTGGATTGAATGGATATGAAAACAGACAATGTCTCATGAGACGAAAGGTGGTGAACCCTCGTGAAATAATTAAGAAAGAGCGCACATCAGGCTTGGTCTTCCCTTCTTATTTATACACTCCACGTTGGCCTGATTTGAATCAGAACAACTTATGTAACTGTCCAATGTTCAGGGTGACTTCAGGTGAAAGTTAACCAAAACAGATTCAGGACAGAAATTAGCCACTACAATCTAAAATCAAAACATTTTGATTTTAAGATTTAGGCTTGTTTTCCAGTGCAGTATTATGACATTTCTCAGTTGTGAAATCTGCGGTTGTTTTTACAATTTCATTTGAATGTAGTTGCTGATATCGTAGTGATATCACAATCATGAAGCGTGTGCTACTTTTCCTTCACCTTTTGTTGTTGTTGTTGTTGTTGTGGTGGCAGAGCTGGCCCGGGAGTTGGACTTCTCGGTGGAGGAGATCAACAACATCCGGGTGGAGAACCCCGACTCCCTGACGGCGCAGAGCTTCACGCTGCTGAAGCGTTGGGTGCACCGAGACGCTCAACACGCCACAAGTCAGTCACGCCGCCCGCCTTCCAAGATGGCCGCCCCTGCTAGCACGCTAACCGTCTGCCGTCTCCTCCCCAGCGGACGTTTTAACGGCGGTGCTGAATAAGATCAACCGCTTGGATATTGTGACTTTGCTGGAAGGGCCCATATTTGACTACGGTAACATTTCAGGCACGCGCTGCTTTGCCGATGATATCGCAGTAGACCCGGATCAGTCCGATGGTAAATTGTAGTCCACCCTCGCTTTTAGCCTCTCTCTCTCTCTCTTTGGTCTCTACCTTCGCCTCACTCGCTCTCTCTCTCTGCCAATCACGCTTGACCCCGCCCAACTTTAGCATTCGGGTAGTTTTCACCTTCAAAAGCGCTAACTCCTTCTTGTTGTTGTGTGAATGCCGGAGAGCCAGAGGTGACCTCACATGCTAACAGTTAGCATGTTGGCCGGATAAGTGACAAAGGTGACCTCACATGCTAACAGTTAGCATGTTGGCCGGATAAGTGACAAAGCAAAATGAGCTTCAAAAGCTAGCGCGAGAGAATGCTAACAATAGCGTGGTTACATTTAGCATATACGACACTGAGTTGTGCACCTGTTGGATTAGTTGAAAAATTAGCTTAAAACAAGCTAGCATGCGCCAAGTAACAAAATATGAATCTGGCCTTTACTCACAAAGTTAGCTAAAAAGCTAGCCTATTAACATTAGCATGTAAATAAAATACTACAACATCTGTCAAGTAACATAATATATTACTCTGAGATGTGTACTTCAAAAATGAACACACATCAAGTAACAAAATACGACTTTGGTGTTTACTCACAAAGTTAGCTAAAAAGCTAGCCTATTAATGTTAGCAGTTTCTGGTGTGTTTAGTTGTGTAACATTTTTCTGGTGTTGTGTAACATATTTCTGGTGTGTTTACTTGTGTAACATGTTACTGGTGTGTTTAGTTGTGTAACATATTTCTGGTGTGTTTACTTGTGTAACATGTTACTGGTGTGTTTAGTTGTGTAACATATTTCTGGTGTGTTTACTTGTGTAACATGTTACTGGTGTGTTTAGTTGTGTAACATGTTACTGGTGTGTTTAGTTGTGTAACATGTTACTGGTGTGTTTAGTTGTGTAACATGTTACTGTTGTGTTTAGTTGTGTAACATGTTACTGGTGTGTTTAGTTGTGTAACATGTTTCTGGTGTGTTTAGTTGTGTAACATGTTTCTGGTGTGTTTAGTTGTGTAACATGTTACTGGTGTGTTTAGTTGTGTAACATGTTACTGGTGTGTTTAGTTGTGTAACATGTTTCTGGTGTTGTGTAACATGTTTCTGGTGTGTTTACTTGTGTAACATGTTTCTGGTGTTGTGTAACATATTTCTGGTGTGTTTACTTCTGTAACATGTTACTGGTGTGTTTAGTTGTGTAACATGTTTCTGGTGTGTTTAGTTGTGTAACATGTTTCTGGTGTGTTTAGTTGTGTAACATGTTACTTGTGTGTTTAGTTGTGTAACATGTTTATGGTGTGTTTAGTTGTGTAACATGTTTCTGGTGTTGTGTAACATGTTACTGGTGTGTTTAGTTGTGTAACATGTTTATGGTGTGTTTAGTTGTGTAACATGTTTCTGGTGTTGTGTAACATGTTACTGGTGTGTTTAGTTGTGTAACATGTTTCTGGTGTTGTGTAACATGTTTCTGGTGTTGTGTAACATGTTTCTGGTGTGTTTAGTTGTGTAACATGTTTCTGGTGTGTTTAGTTGTGTAACATGTTTCTGGTGTTGTGTAACATGTTTCTGGTGTGTTTAGTTGTGTAACATGTTTCTGGTGTGTTTAGTTGTGTAACATGTTTCTGGTGTGTTTACTTGTGTAACATGTTTCTGGTGTGTTTAGTTGTGTAACATGTTTCTGGTGTGTTTAGTTGTGTAACATGTTTCTGGTGTGTTTAGTTGTGTAACATGTTTCTGGTGTGTGGGTCTCAGCACTGCTTGATGGCGCTTTGTGCTTCATCTGCTTTTCTGTTGATTTCCTTCTGCCTTTGTGTCAGCAACAACAATCTTCCAGCGCTGACTTCCCCTGACACTCGTCACACGACATATTCAACAATTCAATAAAAAGATGTTCGGTTTTACGGTAAAAAAAAAAACAACAACAAAAAAACAGGCAGCTCAGTGTCAGTATTTTTACTGTAAAATTACAGTAGTTACAGTTCAATAATGTTTTAAACACATTTAATTGTAAAAACAACTGCAGGTTTAACAGTAAAACAATGGTTTTATTTCAATTCAATTTCAAAATAATTTAATTATATTTTAATGTGAAAAAAATGTTTTTACAACAAAAGTTAAGTGATATTTATTTTGTTTTAATTTGAAAAAAAAAAACAGTAAAATTGCCTGTAGATTTTACAATAAAAGTAAAATGCCAGAAATGTATCAGAAAAATGTAATTATTTTCATTTACAGTAATGTACTTTAAAAACTAACATAGATTTGTATACTAAAAACTATTCATATATATTTTAAACTACAGTTCAACAACCACCGCAGATTTTACAGTAAAAAAAAGTTTTATTTAGATTTCATTAAATTTTACCGTAAAAACAACCTTGAATTTTACGCTAAAAATGTTTTATTAAAATTTAATTGTAAAAAAAACTGAAGATTTTACAACTGAAGAATGGCATATCATTTGATCATAAAAATAAAATATATACCGTTTTTTATTTACAAAAATGCACTGTAAAACAAGCCTGGATTTAAAAAAAAAAGTGTTTTGATTTGAATTACATTTGATTTAATTTCAAAGTTCAAATGAAAGTTTTTCCTTCACAGTGACACACTGTAAAACTGCTTGTAGATTTTACCATTAAAAAAAATGCCAGAAATGTATCATAAAAATGAAAGTGTTCGTAAAAAAATATTCATATACATTTTAAACTACATTTCAACAACACCCGCAGATGTTGCGGTTAAAAATGTTTTTATTCAGATTTAATGAATTTGTAGATACTACAAAAAAATATATTAAAGTTTCATTTTAAAAACAACTGTACATTTTACAACTGCAAAATGGCTTATCATTTGCAAGAATTTTGTCATAAAAGTAAAATATTTACAGTTTTTTTATTTACAATAACCCTAGATTTGACAGTATAAAACAATGTTTATTACATTTCAAAAAGAACTGTGGCTTATTGTGCATTTTTAATTAAATGAAAATTCTATTTTACAGTAAAAACAATTGTAGATTTCCGTTAAAATATGTTTTATTTCAGTTACATTTTTAAAACAACCATTTTTAAATGTTTTAATTTAACAAAAACACTTTTTAAATTGCAGATCAGTTGCTAGAATTGAAAACAGTTCTTCCACAATATTGTACTGTAAAAACATATTTTCAAGTAACAAAACTTTTATATACATTTTAATAGCAACTGTAGATTTTATTTATTTAATTTACTTTAAAAAACCCGAGAAGTTCGGTGAAAAAATATACATATATATTTTAAATTGAATTTTACAAACAATTTTTTTATTATAAATAATTTTTAATCATTACATTTAAATGAATTGTATTTAATTGTAAAGTTAAACATGTTTGTGTATATACAGTAAAATTATGTTGATTTTACAATGAAAAAATGTCAGATCAGTTGCCAGAATGTGATCATAAAAATAAAAGTGTTATTGTTTTTGTTGTTTACAGTAAAACAACTCACTATTTTTTTAAATTACATTTATAAAAGTGTTATTTACAGTAATATGCTCTAAACATGGCGGTAGATTTGACACGAAAACAACAAACTGGAAGATAAGTTGACAGAATTTTACAGTTAAAAATAACATTTTCATTTTACAGTATTTGTATTAAAACTATTTTAACATTTAACAGTAATTCTATTCAAATTATTATAATATTTTACAGTAATTATGTTCAAACTGTCCTACATTTTACAGTCATTCAATTAAAATTATTTGAACATTTTACAGTAATTCTGTAAAAAAACATTTTAATATTTTTAGTAATTCTATCAAACTATCCTACATTTTAAAGTAATTGGATGAAAAATATTTTACCATTTTACAGTAATTCAATTTAAAACTATCCTATAATTTGCAGTAATTCTATCCAAACAATTTTAACATTTTACTGTAATTATATTAAAATTATTTTAACATTTTACAGTAATCCTATTCAAACTATCCTACATTGTCCAGTAATTCAATTAAAACTAATTTAACATTTTACAGTAATTCAATTTAAAACTATCCTACATTTTACAGTAATTTTATTCAAACAATTTTAACATTTTACAGTAATTCTATTAAAACTATTTTAACATTTTACAGTAATTCTATTAAAATTATAACATTTTACAGTAATTCTATTCAAACTATCCTACATTTTATAGTAATTCAATTAAAACTATTTCAACATTTTACAGTAATTTCCTAAAAAATATTTTTATATTTTAGAATAATTCTATTCAAAATATCCTACATTTTAAAGTAATTTTATTAAAACAATTTCAACATTTCGCAGTAATTCTATACAATTATTTTACCATTTTACGGTAATTCTATTCAAACTATTTTAACATTTTATAGTAATTTCATAAAAAATATTTTTATATTTTAGAATAATTCTTTTCAAAATATCCTACATTTTAAAGTAATTTTATTAAAAGTATTTCAACATTTTGCAGTAATTCTCTACAATTATTTTACCATTTTACAGTCATTCCATTCACATTTTACAGCAACATTCTGCCAACTTCATTTTTACCGTAAAAGCTACAAATTTTTTTTTTTGTACAGTTATACTTTGGTCTCGGAATTGCCTGAGTGTGTGTGTGGGGTGGGGGGTGGGGGGTGAGGGTGGGGGTTGTCAAAAAGGCGGTGCATGTTCAGCAGACTAACTCCTCCTCTAACGGGGGGCGGGGCCTCGTCAAGTGCAAGGCCACGCCCCCTCCAAAGAAGTCATCTCCTCGCCTCCTCCCGAGAAGAGCGGCCCGCCTCCTCTTCCTCATCCTCCTCCTCCTCCTCCTCCTCCTCCTCCGACTAAGAAGCCTCATCCAACATGGCCGCCCATCCATGTTGTGCCAAAGAGTCATCCCATTTGTCAAGTCCCGCCAGGAAGTAGCTGACTTCCACTTCCTGTTTGTCATTAACATCTTTTGCTTTCTTCTTCTGTGGTTTGCGTGGCTGCAAAAAGTTCTTCCATCTCCCACACTCCAGCCCTGTCCTCAAACGCCTCACACTAACGCCCCGCCCCTCCCCAGCCCCGCCTCTTCTTCCTCTCCTCCCCTCTCCTCCTTTTTTTTCTGCCCCCCTCCCTCGCCCCCCTCCGCGTTCCGCCTCCCGTCGCCGCCGGCAACGCCCCCCGTCTACCTGCTCCCCGTGGCCCCCGTCCTCCCTCACTCCTCCCCGCTCGCCCCTCCCTTCTTCTCCTGCCCGCCACACCTCCACCTGCTGTCGCCGCCTCCCCCTTTCTCCTCGCCGCTCCCTCTCTCTCCTCCTCTTTCTCGCCCCGCCTCCCCCCTCCCCCCCGGCATCCCCGCTCACTTCAGGCGAGACCCTTCTGTCCCCGAGGTCTACCTTTGACACCCCCGCTAACTCCTTGAGCTAACGGCGCCAACGTCAAGTGACACCCACCAACCTGCCAACAAAAACCACACAAACCAAGTTCTTCTGGGAAATTGTTGTTTTCTGGCATTTCATTTGTGTCCTCAGCAAAAACTTCAACTGGGGGCCTAAAATGTCAAATGGAAGTTCACCAGACTTAAGTGCTTTTATTTTCAGTCAAACAAATGTTGGAACTTAAGAGGAAAAACATTCCAAAAAATACGTTTGAATCAGAATTTTTCCAACAGTAACACTTTTTTTTTTTCTAGGACGGAGGAAGGTTGAAAACTTAAAAGAATTAAATAAGAAAAAAGTTGTATGATGTCAATAATTAAATCAGATTTTTTTTTAAGTCATTTTACAAGAATTAAGTCTTTTATTTTTAGAAAATTCCTTGAATTTATGGGAAGAACTTAATCCAATTAAAATTGCTATATATTTTTTTCAAAAAAATTGTATCCTTTCATGAATTAAGTATTTTTTTTTTTTCATAATTTTAAGGGTAACAAAAGTCATTTTAGAAGAATAAAGTCCTTAATTTTTTTTAGGAAGCCAGTTATATTTTTGGAGGGCAAAGTTGTTCATCTAATTGAATAAAATTGCATTTTTTTTTTAATGTTAATTTTAAGCAAGAAGTGAGTTTTTAGCATATTTTTTCAATAATTTATATTTTTTTAGAAAACAATTTGTATTTTTGGAGGAAGGATTTAAACTTAAGAGAATTATATTGCTTTTTATTTAAAGAAAAAAGCTAAATAATTTTGAGAATGAAGTCAGATTTGTATTTTTATTTTTAGAAGAAATAAGTCCTTTATTTTTAGAGCGCAAGTTGAATTTATGAAAAGCAAAGTTTTTATTACTTAATAGAATAAAATTGCACATTTAAAAAAAAGTCATATTATTTCAAGAATTAAATCAAATATATTAAAAATAAATCATAATTTTAGTGGGAAAAGGTCATTCTAGAAGAATAAAGTCCTCTATTTTTTCTCAAAACAACTTTTGTTATTGGAGGCTTAAGTTGTAAACTTCTGTTAACAGATTAGGTTTTTTTGTAAGCAATTTTGCAAGATTTAAGTCCTTTGTTTTTTGTGTTGGCCCTGCGATGAGGTGGTGACTTGTCCAGGGTGTACCCCGCCTTCCGCCCGATTGTAGCTGAGATAGGCGCCAGTGCCCCCCGCGACCCCGAAAGGGAATAAGCGGTAGAAAATGGATGGATGGATGTTTTTAGAGAGAAAGTTGAATTTAAGAAAAGGAAAGGTTTTATAATTTAAGAGAATTAAATAATTTTAGGAATTAAGTCAAAAATTTAAAAACTTTTTTTTTTTATTTTAGGGGGGAAAAAACGGTAATTTTAGAAGAATTTAGTACTTTTTTTCAGAAAACAAGTTGTACTTTTGGAGGGTAGAGTTGTAAACTTTGATTGAATTATGTGCATATTGTTTTGATTTAAGTATTAATCAGATTATTTTTCAACTAATTGTATGAGAATTAAGTCCTTTATTTTTACAATTAAAAAAAAGAACACTCTATAACCTAAGTGAAAGTTAAATATTTTTAACATTTTATTATCATTTTAAGAGAGAAAATGTTAATTTTAGAAGAATAAAGTCCTCTATTTTTTCAGAAAAAACTGTATTTTTGGAAAGTAAAGTTGGAAAAGTGATAAAATAAAATTGCATTTTTTTTAAAGAAAACATTGTATGGTTTCGACAATTAAGTTGAAATGAGAAATAAGTCATAAGTTTTACAAAAATATGTTTTTATCATAATTTTTCAAGAATACATATTCTTTAGAAAGAAAATTGTAGTTTTGGAAGAAAGTTTTAAACTTAAGAGAATTAAATCGCTTATAAATTGTATAACTTTGAGAATTAATTTAGATTTTTTTTTTTTTTTTAATGAAAAAAGTAATTTTAGGAGAATTAAGTCCTTTATTTTTATTTATGAAAGGGAATTTTTTTTACAACTGAGGAGAATGAAATTGCACATTTAAAAAAAGTTAAAGTACATTCAAGAATTAACTCAAATATTTTAGGGATTTTTTTTTCTTATAATTTTGAGGGAGAAAAATGTTAATTTTTTAGAAGAATGAAGTGCTTTATTTTTTTGAAAACAAGTTTTATTTTTGGAAGGTAAAGTTGTAAACGTGACAAAATTAAATTGCATAATTTTTTAAGAAAAAATTGTAGAATTCACAGAATTTAAATGTGTATAATCTCAAGAATGAAGCCATTTTTATAGTTAAGTATTTTTGGAGAATTAAGTCATTTTTGGGGTAAAAAAGTTCTGTAATTACAAGAAAAAAAATGTTTGTATGCATAATATTTTTTAGAAAACAAATTGTATATCTGGAGTGTTTAAGATTAGAAGTGTAACAGAATTAAATTGATTTTAAAAAACTGTATAATAAAAGTTATAATTTTTAGAATTCATTATTTTTTGTTCTAATGTTAAGAAAACTTGTAATTTAGAAAATTAAGTTGAATTTTAAACAAAAAGTTGTAAAATTCAAAGAACTAAGTCCAGTTTTTAAATGAAAAATGTATAATTTTGAAGAAAACATTTAATATTTTGATATTTTTTTTATAAAACAAGTTGCCAATTTGGAGGGGAAAGCTTAAACAATTCAATTGCAATTTTTTTAAGAAAACCTTCAATAATTTCAAGACTTAAGTCAAATTATTTTGGTTTTAAGAATTCATTCAATTGAGAATAAAGTAAAAAAATAAATAAAGAAAATGTAACATGTTGATAAGGTTGAATATAAAAAAAGTTTCAAGAACTAAGTTGAATTTTTAATGAAAAAATAAACATTTTTACAACAATTAAAGTTGTATTTTTTTTATTTCTGAAAAATGTCAAACATTTATTAAAATAAGTGGTAAAAATTTTATTTTTGACAAACAAGTGCTAATCTTACGAGGCTTCAAGAGACAAAAAGTTTGATATTTTGGAAAATGAAGTGAGATTTTTTCATCAACTTTTAACATTAACGTTTAAAATGAATTTGAGGGAGAATCAAATTGTAGATTTTCAAGAAAAAGAAAAAAAAATACTTTTTCAAGAACACAAACTACTTGGAAGAAAAACAAAGTTTTCCATTTCAAAATGAATTTTACTTAGTAAATAAGTTTGCAACATGAAAGTATGAGTGCAGTATTCTTCCTGCAAGCTCTGTGGACCATTGTAGTCCAGAAGCTTCCAGAAGGAACACCTACGGGACATGGACCATTGTAGTCCAGAAGGAACACCTAGGGTACATGGTCTGTGTCGCCATGGACCATTGTAGTCCAGAACCTTCCAGAAGGAACACCTAGGTTACATGGACTGTGTCGCCATGGACCATTGTAGTCCAGAACCTTCCAGAAGGAACACCTAGGTTACATGGTCTGTGTCGCCATGGACCATTGTAGTCCAGAACCTTCTAGAAGGAACACCTAGGTTACATGGTCTGTGTCGCCATGGACCATTGTAGTCCAGAACCTTCCAGAAGGAACACCTAGGTTACATGGTCTGTGTCGCCATGGACCATTGTAGTCCAGAACCTTCCAGAAGGAACACCTGGGTTACATGGTCTGTGTCGCCATGGACCATTGTAGTCCAGAAGGAACACCTAGGTTACATGGTCTGTGTCGCCATGGACCATTGTAGTCCAGAAGGAACACCTAGGTTACATGGTCTGTGTCGCCATGGACCATTGTAGTCCAGAAGGAACACCTAGGGTACATGGTCTGTGTCGCCATGGACCATTGTAGTCCAGAAGGAACACCTAGGTTACATGGTCTGTGTCGCCATGGACCATTGTAGTCCAGAAGGAACACCTAGGGTACATGGTCTGTGTCGCCATGGACCATTGTAGTCCAGAACCTTCCAGAAGGAACACCTAGGTTACATGGTCTGTGTCGCCATGGACCATTGTAGTCCAGAAGGAACACCTAGGTTACATGGTCTGTGTCGCCATGGACCATTGTAGTCCAGAAGGAACACCTAGGGTACATGGTCTGTGTCGCCATGGACCATTGTAGTCCAGAAGGAACACCTAGGGTACATGGTCTGTGTCGCCATGGACTATTGTAGTCCAGAATGTTCCAGAAGGAACACCTAGGTTACATGGTCTGTGTGGCCATGGACTATTGTAGTCCAGAATGTTCCAGGGGGAACACCTAGGTTACATGGTCTGTGTGGCCATGGACTATTGTAGTCCAGAAGGTTCCAGAAGGAAGACGTGGGTATTTTCCGCTGCAGGAGATCTCCCTGATGCGCTGCAGGGAACAAGCTCCGCCTCTTTGCTAGTTTCATTAGGTCACCTCCCACTTTCCTCTCTGCCCCTCCCCTCCTCGCCTCGCACGCTAATCCTGTCCTCCTGCCACCCCCCCACCCCACCCCCCCTCCCCCTCCCCCCAGGGTACCACAATGTAGACCTGGAGCTGCACCTGAGCTCCGCCCCCCCGACCCCCGACGACTCGTGCGTAGGTGTAGTAGCCCCCCCGAGCCCCGCCGCCCTCCCCCGGCCTAGCGACCTCTCCCTGGCCCGGACCACCGAGGGGACCCTGGCATCGCCCCCCGTGGCGCGGGCGGAGGAAGACAGCGGCCTGGCGTCCGGCGAGTGGGCCGACAACGACAGGCGGGCGGCTCAGCAGCGCAGCGCCAAGATCGAGTTTGAGGGTGCCTACGCCTCGGACCCAGAGCACCACGCCAAGATGGAGGAGGAGGAGGAGGAGATGACGGAGGAGAGGCTGAGGAGTCTCCTGGAGGACATCCAGATGGAGGAGGACGGCCTGGAGGACGAGGAGATGACGGAGGAGAAGTTGCACGCCATCCTTCAACGAGTCCGACAGGCAGAAAAAGATTTGTCTTCACTTCCAGGCTGGAGCGGCGACGCCGCCGCCGTGGACCCCGCCCCCTCTGACCTCGGCCACGCCTCCCAGGAGGACAGGTAGGTCTTTGTCCTGACCTCCAGCGAGGGAAGTGTCCTCACCTGCTCTTCTCACGCCAGCCCCGACTCGCTGGAGCAGCAGCCGCCGCCTCGCCGGGACCAGGAGGAGGCGGAGCTGTCGCGCGGGAGGGGAGGAGCCAAGGAGGAAGGAGGCGACAGGTCGGGTCTCAGAGTCCAGGTGAGAGGACCCCGCCCCCTTTCAAATAAAAGTTACATTTATCAAAGGGAAGGTTTTTACACACTTTTTCAAGAAGAACTTTCCAGAATGAGGTGAAAAAAATGTGTCAAATTTAGAGAAATTTTTTTTATTTTAGAAGAGTAAACTACTTTTTTTATTACACAAACAAATTGGACAAATAGTCTTTTTTGTTAGGTTTTTTTGTAAGAAAAAAAGAGTCATCATTTCAAAAATTAAGTACAATTTTCAAGAAAAAATGTGTATAATTTTAAAGGTTATTTTAGAAGAGTAAAATCCTTTATTACAAAACAAATCAGGAAATTAAATTGTTTTTTTTTGTTTTTGTAAGAAAAAAAGAGTCATCATTTCAAAAATGAAGTACAATTTTCAAGAAAAAATGTGTATAATTTTAAAGGTTATTTTAGAAGAGTAAAATCCTTTATTACAAAACAAATCAGGAAATTAAATTGTTTTTTTTTTGTTTTTGTAAGAAAAAAAAAGGTATAATTTCAAAGACTAAGTCAAATTGTTTTTTTTTTTAGTTAAAGGAGAATGAAGTCCTTTATTTTCAAGTTGAATTTATGAAAGTCAAACTTTTTACAACTAAAATATTTTAGGGAAAAAAAAGATTTTTGTTTTTAAAGGTAACATTTTTTTTAAAAAGGTATTATTTAAAAAATACGTGAAATTTGGTTGAATTTTAAAGTAAAGAAGTTGTAAAAACTGAAGAATTAAGTCAAATATTTAAATAAAAAAGTGACATGAAGTCAAGTTGTATTCTTGAAGGGGAAAAATGTAAACTTGATCAAATATTATTCCATACTTTTTTATGGAAAACATTTTATAATCTTAAGAATCAAGTCAAAAAAGATGTTTCATTTGTAGTATTTGTAATTTGGAGGAATAAGTCTTTTTTTTTAAATAAAATGTATAATTTCGAGAAACAGTTGTCGAATTAAAATGTAGTGAAAATAGTCCTCAATAATCATCATTTGGAGAAAAAACTTGCAATGTTACAGGAACTTTAAATAAGTATTTTATTTTGAAATTGAAGTGAATTTGGAATTTTCTTAGTGGGCACAAAATGTCATGGATGATGATGACGATGATGAAGATGATGATGATGATGATTATGAAGATGAGGATGAGGATGATGATGATGATGAGGAGGAGGAGGAGGGGGAGGAGTCTAGTTCTGAGGAAGAGACCACCGTCACCACCCGAGTCTTTCACCGCCGTCTCATTCTCAAGGTCTCTCTCATTCTTCTCTTTACCTGTGTGTGAGTGTGTGTGTGTGTGTGTGTGTGTGTGTGTGTGTGTGTGTGTCTGTCTGTCTGTCTGTCTGTCTGTCTGTCTGTCTGTGTGTGTGTGTGTGTGTGTGTGTGTGTGTCACTGTCTGTGTGTGTGTGTTTGTGTCTGTGTGTGTGTCTGTGTCTGTGTCTGTGTGTGTGTGTGTGTGTGTGTGTGTGTGTGTGTGTGTGTGTGTGTGTGTGTGTGTCTGTCTGTCTGTCTGTCTGTCTGTCTGTCTGTCTGTGTGTGTGTGTGTGTGTGTCACTGTCTGTGTGTGTGTGTGTCTGTGTGTGTGTGTGTGTGTCTGTGTCTGTGTGTGTGTGTGTGTGTGTGCGTCTGTGTGTGTGTGTGTCTGTGTCTGTGTGTGTGTGTCTGTGTGTGTGTGTGTGTGTGTGTGTCTGTGTGTGTGTGTGTGTGTCACTGTCTGTGTGTGTCTGTGTC